>NW_007016069.1:124909-250291 GCF_000164805.1 Carlito syrichta
TTGTAATTCCCAATAACACACATTGCTTCTGCACTAGACTGGAGTCCAGTCTCTTTCTTTGTCTCTCTCTCTTTCTCTCTTCTTCCCCGCAATCACTGACGCCGTCTCCACCTTTGGGATACCCTGAACCCGGCTGGAGCTGGTCTCTGGCATAGAACTACTTTGGAAGCTTGGTGGTTTCTTACACTAAACATACTCCTACCAGAATATCCAGCCATTTTGCTCTTTGGTATTAACCCAAATGAGTTGAAAACATATACAGAACAAGCACATGAATGATTATAGCAGTTTTTTTCATAATTACCAAAACTTAGAAGCAACCAAGATTTTTTCCAGAAGGTGAGTGGATAAACTGTGATACATCCAGCACTAAAATGAAATGAGCTATGAAGCCGTGAAAGGACATGGAGGAAACCTAAATTCATATTACTATGTGAAAGAAGCCCGTCTTGAGAAGCCACATACTTTCCAGCTATCGAAAGGTTGCAGACATTCCAACTAGATGACATTCCAGAAAAGGCAAAACTGTGGAGACTGTAAAAAGATCAATGGTTGCCAGGGATTGGGGAGTAGGGGGCAATGAACAGGCAGAGGACAGAGGATTTTTAGGTAGTGAAGCTACTCTGTATGATGCTATTCTGTCATATACTTGTCCATATACATTTGTCAATATCTATAGGGTGTACAGCACCATGAGTGAACCCTCATGTAAGCCTCATGGACTTAGGATGAATATGATGTTTCGATGTAGGCCCATCTATTGGTAACAAATGTACCACTCCTGTGGTGGATGTTGATAATGGGAGAAGCTATACACGTGTGTGAAATCTCTCTACCTTTAGCTCAATTTGCTCTGAACTTAAAATTGCTCTAAAAAATAAAGTATACTAATAAAATATGGATGTAGTTGTAATTACATCTCTGAATATACACAAAGAGTTTAGGGTACACAGTAATATGTCTGCAATAGTCATATTCTGTTTTTGAATTATGTGGATATACTATTAATTTGTTTAAAACTAAACAAAACAAATCCAATCAGTGAGTAGATGGTGCTAGTGCCTACGTTTCCAGTAATCAATTATCTCCCACAACCCCGTGAGAGAGGCTGTGTGTCTGGTAGGGAGAGGATAGTTCTTGCAGGCTCTGTACCCAGGATTCAAATGTTTCTTTCCACTGATAAAACCTGTTTAATGGCCGTGGTAGGCAGAATAATGATCCCCACTCCCATAATGTGCTCATCCTAATATCCAGAATTTATAAATACTATATGTTATTTTACATGGCAAAGGGAAAGAGGATAGAGTTAAGATTGCTAATAGTTAAATTTAAGATGGGTTGATTATTCTAGATTTTCTAGTGGACCCAGCATAATTACAAAGGCTCTTAAAAGTGGAAGAGGTTAGCTGGGCGTGGTGGCACATGCCTGTAGTTCCAGCTACTAGGACAGCTGAGGTGAAAGAATCACCTGAGTCCAGCAGGTTGAGGCTATGGTGGCCGTGAGCATGCCACTGCACTCCAGCCTGGGTGACAGAGTGAGAATCCAACTCAAAAAAAAGGTGGGGAAGAGGGGTTCAGAGTGATGTGACATGAGAAGGACTCAACCTTCTGTTGCTAGATTTGGAGAAGAAGGACGGGGCCAAGATCCAAGGAATGGGGGTGGCCTTTAGGAGCTAGAAAAGGCAAGGATATTGATGCTGCACTATCTCCTTTAGGAATGCAGACCTGTCAACACTTTAATTTTAACCCAATAAGATCCAGGTAGGGGCCAGGCTTGGTGACTCAACCTGTAATCCCAGCACTTTGGGAGGCCGAGTCGAGTGGATCGCCTGAGCCTGAGGGTTTGAGATCTGCACCGGCAATTTGGCGAGACCTCGTCTCTGCAATAAGTCAAAAAAATTAGTCGGGTGTGGTAGTGCATGCCTGTAGTTCCAGCTACTTGGAAGGCTGAGGCAGAAGGATCGCTGGAGCCCAGCCGGTCGAGGCTGCAGTGGCTTGGAGCATGCCACTGCACTCCCATCTGGGCAACAGAGTGAGACTCCAACTCAAAAAATAAAAAAAACTAAAAAATCCAGGAAGGACTTCTGACCTACAGAACAGTAAGGGAATTTGTGTTGTTTTAAGCTGCTAAATTTTGGTAATTTGTTACAGAAACAATAGGATATAGTGCCTGTGCAGTGGGTTGAGGAGGTGGCTGGGAGCAAAATAAACTTCTAGTCTCTTTAGATACCTAAGTAAGTTAATTCATTTTCTGAATTAAATTTGAATAAAGTGGAGGTAGAAGTCTCTTTCTCTCCCTCCTTTGCCCTCCTCTCCCTTTCTTCTCTCTCTCCAGCCCCTCTCTCTTTGTCCTCTGTATGGCTGCTGTTCTAGTTCACATGAGGCATTTGCTTCCCACTGCTATTTTCACTACTTGGCCTCATCTGGAATTCGTCTAGAAGAAATTCTTTTCAGAGCGTCAAATTGTTGATAGATATTTCTAATTTTCAGTGCTGTTACAACTTTGTAACTCATAGTAGACTTTCATCATTATTACAATGGGAAAATTGAGAGTAGTGAATTGGTGCCACTACCACAACCCAGCAGTCAGCACTGCAAAGATATCTTTGCTGTGTGAATGCTTCCTGTTTTTGTCTTGGCTGGAGCCATCATCTCTGTGCCACTTTCTATCCCTAGCTATTCACTCTCTTTTCCTTTACCTTCCTTTTCTTCATTTCTCTCTGAAGCCCACCTTGGCTACATACTCTTCTCAGCACCAAAGCCCTTCTGTGTTCAGTTGGGCGGCTGTTTCAATTATCACTTGTCTTTAATTGCTGGTCTTTGAAACTGGCACTAATTGCCTGTCTCCCATTCAGGCCCTCGAATATTCTGCTTATATGTGGCCCATTTCTTCTTAGAGGCTGCACACAATGTCCTTTTCCCAGGGGATCCAGCTGTGCCCTTTTCTCCAAACCTTACACTCTTTTTCTGACTATAGGTTATACTCAGGTGATTTATTGAGCCTCATCTGTAATATGTCTTTGATTCCCTTATACTCTCTGAGAACCTTCTGTATCCCTAAATGAGAAGCATTTGGCAGGTAGTTAACCTTATCTTCCTTTGCCACAGTTCTATTTCACGCTTGTATCATTGAAACCAACTCCTAAACTGTCTGCTACTTTTACTGAAACAGCCATATGTCACAGTCTCTCCTTAACATGTCGCAGAATCATTGATGCTTAGGGTTGAAAAAGGGCCTTAAAAGTAACTCAATTATATATAATGGCATGAGAATAGCATGATATACCATTAAATAAATCATAATGTAAACCTATAAATGGTGTGTGTGTGTGTGTGTGTGTGTGTGTGTGTGTGTGTGTGTGTGTGTGTGTATATTATGTGTCCTGGGAGGGGTATATACCACAATGTTAATAGGGTGGTCTCTGGGTAGTTGACTTACTGATATTTTTTGTGTTCTTTCTTACACTTTTCCACATTTTCCAAATTTTCCATAATTAACAATATTAGCTTGTAGAAAACAATGGAAAATCGCTTTTAAAATTCTAAAAGGAAAACTTTTCAGCCTAGAATGCTATTATTTATGTAATTATAAGTAATTATGATCCAATTACTTATCAATAGCAGGCTAGCATGAAGACATGTTTAAATATGAAACTACTGAAAAAATTGAGCTTCAGTGTGTTCTTTTTAGGGAGCTCAGTGATGATGATTTATCATAAGACAAAGGAACAAGCTAATAAAGCAGACAGCACACACAGGATGTAAGAAACAAATCACTCAAACCAAAATAGTATTTGAAGAAATTCCTAGGATAATAGCAATCATGGAAAGCAATCACCTTAGAGAGGAACAGAGGCTGAGATGGAGAACTAGTTTCCCCCCCTTGGAAGAAATAATTAGAGATACTAGCTCTGATATGTCCCTAGATGTTGGTTTTCATAGATGGTGTTATTCACATATTTATTCATTCAGCTTCTATTTATTAAGCAACTATAATGTGCCATTGCTATGCTAAGCACTGGGACACAATAGTAAAGCAAAAAAAATCTTCTCTTTTTGTGAAACATAAGAAGATAATGGTTATTATCTCCTTTAATTTTCCCCACAGCCCCATATTATAAATGAGGTATTCTTTCCATGTTATAAATGAGGAATGCAAGTTCAGAGAGTTTATATAACTTGCCAATTAGCAAGTCCCAGGTCTGGGATTCAAACATGAACTTGATGACCGCACTTTCTTTGTTCTGTATGGAGTAGCCTTTTCTTCAGGGGAAAAAGAAAGTATTTGTTAAGAAATCTGCTTTGTTAGAAGTGTATACTTAGCAAAAATGGTGAGGAAAATAATTTTGAGAGCTCTCATGGCTGACCATTTTGTGGATGATGTGTCTGGATAAATCTGCACTCGATCGCCTGTGACAAGACACTGCTGTACAAGACGGGTGCTCAGCAGATGATGCTGCAGCTTGGCGCCTGAATTACTGCTGCACAGTGCAAAATGTCTGCTCAGCATAACTGCAAATTGAAAATAAACTTGTAAACCATTGTCAGTGATGTAGCTCAAAGACTTTATGTGCTGAAGTGTCTTTAAAGTTGTTTTTCATTACAGTGTGCCCTTTTTCGATGGGCAGAATTCATTTTCTCCTCTTTAAGTGTGCTTAGTGAGGGGAAAATGGATCTAGGAAGGAAGACATGGGCCTAATTTTCTGGAGCTGTGTGTGAAATGCATCCTGTTTTTCAGAGCTGAGGATCATTGTCATCCTTCCTCTCCCGACCCCACTTCACCCTCACCCCCAAACTCCTTCCCCAATTGCTAATCCCTCTCAGACAAGCAGCTCCAGAGTACTCAAGCTCTATGCCCAGACCAGAGATATGTGCAGGGTGTGGACAGATGTCTGCTCAGTCCATAGCCTCCCAGATGTTAGAGTTGATGTAAGCTCCTACACCAACCTCAGGCTTGGTTAGCAGGGTGGCTTCAGGCTTTGATTACAAAACCAAGATCTCCTGAGTTCTAATCCTTGCTCTGTCTCTATTTACAGCTGTAACCTTGGGAAGCTACTCAATTTCTCTTTGCCTTGGTTTTCTGTAAAGTAGGGGAGATAACAATAGTCCCTTCTTTATATGGTTTTAATGGGGACCCTGGCAAAAGGCTTTCCTCACCAATATTCTTTTTACCATGCTTTCGTATCTTCAATATAATTTGCCCCAGGATTTCAAACAAAAAAATTCCCAAAGGCTGGTAAAATCTGCCTACATGTAATTGACTCTGGATTTGAAAAGCAATCAGTTTTCATTCCCAATCTGTTCTCCCTTGTCAGACACTGAATCCCCACAGGAAATGTAGTCAGTTCAGATGCCTCACGTCTGGTAGGTTTTCTCTCCTTGATAGTGTTAAATCCTTTGAAACCAACACTCTTTCTTGTAGGAGAGAGCAACTTTCTCTCTCCAGAGCTGCTCTGTGTCCAGCACCTAGCTGCTTTCTCACAAGACCTACCAACTTGGAAAAGCTGTTTCAAGGATTCTGGTAAGAATTTATTGATAACTTTTTCAAAACTTTACATTATTAAAAGATTGGTAATGGTAAAACCAGATTTCAAAAAGGAACATCACTTCCTTTGTCACATAGAAAATATAATCAGTATTCTGTATATGCAGTATGGGCCACTGTCTTGAACACATAAGGTGGTTCACCCACTTGCTGTGCAATTCCAGGCAAGTTCTGTTTCGTGTGACTGGCTAATCAGAAATTAAGAAGACAACAGGTGCACTTTGTCAGCACTTTGAGAGGCCGAGGGGAGAAGATTGCCTGAGCCCAGGGGTTTGAGACCAGCCTGGGCAACTTGGTGAGATCTCATCTCTACAATAAATCAAAAAATTAGCCGGGGCATGGTAGTGCACGCCTATAGTTCCAGCTACTTGGAAGGCTGAGGTGGAAGGATCGCCGAAGCCCAGCAGGTCGAGGGCTGCCGGTGGCTGTGAGCATGCCACTGCACTCTAGCCTAGGTCATAGAGTGAGATTCCAACTCGGGGGGGAGAAAAAAAAGAAATTAAGACAAGCCTGTGTTCATCCTGCTAAGAACCTTCAAAGACTGAAAACCAAAGCCAGCAAAATCTGTGAATGAAAAGAAAGCCTATCCTTTCCTTAAATTCTGGTTGGAGCCTCTCCAGAATTTATCTTAGATACATCTCTCTCTCTGTCCCTCCCCTCTCTACACTTTACACACTCCTAAGAAATGCATTCACACCCATGGCTTCAAAAAGTATCTCTAATCTGCAGGTATTTGGGAAAGAAGTCTCCACATTCTCCTTATTCCTCTCCAAAGCAGAGGAATACTCATAAGATGACTGGGTCCCTTTCATAGTAGGCAGAATCACTGTACATTGAAAGATCAGTTCATGAGGGTGCCTCTTTGTATCTTTCTTTTTCCTAGCTTCAATATTAAAGACCAATACTCAATCATTCATGAGAGAGGCTCTCCCACCTTTCTCTGTCTCTTCTTTCTACACAGCTGCCGTGGTTGGCTGTTCCATGGCCTGTTACTTCCAAGCAGACCTGGCTGCCATCTGGAGGTTGTCAATTTTTCCTGGATTTCCTTCTTTCTCTTCACCATGGTTGCTATAATTAGGGCAAGGGTTCACTTTGTATGGGGTTGAGATTTAGCTCTCCATTTTTTTTTCTCTCTCGCGCTTAATTTCATATTTAAATATATTTTTTCTGCTGTCTCTCCCCCTCCTAGATCTGGTGGACATTTTTAATTTGTGTTTTGTATTAAGCAAATTAAAATGTGTTAGCTTAGGAAAATAAGTTGCAGTAGACCTCTGTTATTTTACCTCCTAGCACCCATTTACTCTTTTCTTGGAAAGAGGTACCCAGTGTATCTCTAGGAAACCACCCTTTTCCTCACCCCCAATTTATGTTCTTTGGGTGTTCATGAACACGTGGCTCAGGCCTGGGTCATCAGAGCATTGCACTAACCTGGCCACAGTTCTTGTTTCAGACATCAGAAACCAATGAGAATTTTTCTGAACTGTTAGGCAAATACTCTTTTTCAGTGGACTTGAACTGGGAAGATAGGGTCTTGGAGCTTCTGGTAGGCATTTTCCAATCACAAAGAGACAGTCTATCAGAGAATGGAGCCAATGCCTAGGGATGTGTTAAGATATGGATGGAAAGATATCTGGTCCTGTGACATTGAACTAAGGATAAAATACCCTTGAAGACAGGTGACCCTTGAACTTTTCATTTACAATGCAATTTAAATTCTCTTTTTTCTTAAACCAGTTTAGAGGACATTACCTGCCTCTTACAATGGAAAAATCCCAACTAAAGAAGGAGAGTGCAATTCCAGGCTCCCCAATTCAGTTCATTAGAGTTTTTATCATTCAGATTTGGGACCTATACCCAGTTAATTATTAAACAGTGCTTTGATTTCTTTAACTACTTTTCATTGTGTTTATATCTTTCCCAGGATGATGGAGACAGAGATTGAATGTTCCTGGACTCTCTGGTGATAATATCGTATTGACAAACCAAAGTTTCATCAAAATTGGATAATTCTTAAATTTATATTTTCAGACCACACTTTTAGCTCTTATGTTTAGGTCTATAGTTCATTTTGAGTTAATTTTTTGTGTATTATATGAGGTAATAGTCTAAAATTATTTTTTTCATGAAACTAACTGTTGCAGATCATTATCTAAAAAAATTATCCTTTCCTTCTTGTAAAAATGTATTGCCCATTTCCTTGGCATCTTTGTGGAACATCAGTGTGTCATAAATGTAATTATTTCTTTCTGAACCCTCAATTCTATTTTATTGATCTGTTTTTATGTTTTTATACTAGTGAAATAAGCTAAATCAGTTAATAAAATCAAATTGCTAGCAAAATAATAATATTAATCAACTTACTCCATTTTGTTTAAAACTTTCATCTTAGTTACCTGCCTGACCTAAGAATCAATGCCTACGTGTAATTACAGTAATGTTCACATGACCACAGACCCCCAGATTTGTCTCCTTTGGGCAGGTTATGCTGACAATTACAGAACTCCTTCGCCATAAGTTCCAGGTGATGGTGTGCTTTGTTAACTGAAATCAAATGCTACGGTTTGACATTTTTATAGTTTGTTCTTATATTCTGTTAATGACCTAACCAAGGTAACGCCATTGTATAATGATTCTTTTTCCCTGTCTCTATGTAACTACCTTAAACTATATCTTAATGGCAGAACTACAGGGACTTTCTGGGCACTGGCTATATACCTAGGACATGAAATTAATCAAAGCTCCCTTACAATCAAAGTTCCCATTTTGGATGCCAAGTTGTTAGTTAATAGTTGCTATGGTCACTAAGTTGCTATGTAGCTAATACTGCAAATTTTACCTATAAAATCTTGTCACAAACTGCACCAATTTGTCAAGAGTTTTCGTTCATACCCTTGACCCATGCGTTAATAAATTCATAATTAATTAAACTCAACCTGCTGGCATAGTTTCTTCTCGCTTACTCGGTCATAACTTTAGTACCACACTACCTTGATATACTTGATAGTAAGTGTTGAAATTGGGGGATATAAATCCTCTAGGCATATCTTCCCCCCACCCCCCCCAAATTGTCTTGGCTAGTCTAGATTCCTTGCATCTCCATAGAATCAAGGTTGTCTATTAAAAAAAAACACCTGCTGGGATTCTTAATATTGAATCTTATCCATGTACATAGAATGTCTTTTCTCTTCTTTCTTTCTTTCTTTCTTTTTTTTTGAGTTGAAGTCTCACTTTGTTGCCCAGGTTGGAGTGCCCTGGCATACTCACAGCCACTCCAGCATTGACCTGCTGGGCTCTGGCAATCCTTCTGCCTCAGTCTTCCAAGTAGCCGGAGCTACAGGGTGCACGCTACCATGCCCAGTTAATTTTTTATTTATTGTAGAGATGAGGTCTTGCCAAGTTGCCAGGGCTGGTCTCAAACCTGTGGGCTCAGGTAATCCATTCGCCTCGACCTCCCAAATTGCTGGGATTACAGGCTGAGTCACCGAGCTTGGCCTATTTATTTCTTTATCTCAGTCATTTATTATAGGTTTCAGTGTATAGATCTTTCACTTCTTTTGTAAGTTTTATTTCTAATTTTTCATTATTTTAGTGCTATTGTAAATAGTTTTCTTAATTCCTTTTTTGAATGATTCATTGCTAGTATACAAAAATACAAAATTTTATATATTAATTTTGTATGATCTTGCTAAAGCTAATTTATAAGTTCTAGTTTGTTTTGGTTGTTGTTGTTCCCTGGGCTTTTCTACATATAAGACCATATTATCAACTGAAAAAAAAAAAGTTTTAGTTTTCTCTTTCAATCTGTAAACTTTTAGTTTCTTTTTATGCTTTATTGTGCTGATTAGAACATCCAGTAAAATGTTCAATAGAAGTGATAAGAATAGATATCCTTGCTTTTCCCTATGCTTAGGATAAAAGTACTGTTAAGTGTGAAGTTAGTTTACATTTTTGTAGATGCTCTTTATCAGGGTGAGGAACTTGCTTCTATTCCTAGTTTGTTGGGAGTATTTTATCACGAATCGGTGCTTGATTTTTATCAAATGCTTTGTCTATTGAGAAAATTATGTGATTTTTTTCCTTTGTTCTACTAGTATAATGTGTCACATTATTTGATTTTAAACCAAACTTGAACTGGAGTAAATCTTACTTGGTCATGTTGTACAATCTTTCTTACAGGTTGCTGAATTCGGCTTGCTAATATTTTGTTAAGGAATTTTGTGTCTCTATTCATGAAGAATATTGGTCCATAGTTTCTTGTGATGACTTCGTATGGTTTCAGGAAAATATTGACCTTTTAGATTGAATTGAAAAGTGTTTCCTCCTGTTTTTTTCCTAAAAAATTTGTTTAGAATTGATATTATTTCTCCCTGAAATATTTGATAGACTTTACCAGTAAGGCTATCTGAACCTGAACTTTACATCTCGAAAAGACTTTGAATTGCTAATTCAATTACTTATTATTATTATATTATTATTATTTAATTACATCTTCTGAGAATTTGTTCATTTCATCAAAGTGTCTAGATTATTGGCATAAATTTTGAAAGTAATGTTTTCTATAATCTTTTAAAATGTATATAGTTTTGGTAATATGTTTCTTCTTATATCTTTGGTTCTGATAACTTTTATCTTCTCCATCTTTTTCTTAGTCAGTCTAGATAAAAGTACATTGATTTTGCTGATCTTTAGAAAAAAACAAGTTTTGGGCTTTGTTTTACTCTACTGTTTTTATTTTTCCATTTTAATGATTTCCATTCTGGTCTGTGTTATTTCCTTTCTTCTCCTTGACTTTGGTTAGCTTTTTTTGTTATTCATTTTGTTTTCTTTAATTTCTTAAAGTTTAGATTATTGATTATAGATGATCCTTCTTTTCTAACATAGCCCTTTTTTGTAATCCAGAGGACTTCACTACATTAGCTGCTTCCTATATATTTTTATGTGTTTTGTTTTCATTTTTATTCAGTTCAAATATTTTTGTGATTTTTTTTCATTGTCTCATATATTGTTTTTGAAGTGTGCTGTTTAAATTTCAAATATTTAAGGATTTCCCTATATTGTTTTGGGTGTTGATTTCAAATTAAATTGCACTGTGGTTGGCAAATGCACTTTGAGTAATTTCATTTGTTTTCAATTTATTGTGTTTTTTTCTTCTTTCTTCTGGCTAAACATATATCCTATCCGGGGAAATGTTCCATGTGAACTTGAAAATAATGTATATTTGATGTTTGAGGGAGGAGTGTCCTATAAATGCCAGTTAAGCAAAATGGTTTGATAGTGTTGTTCAAGCCATCCATGTCCTGCTGTCTATTTTATCTATTATGGAGCATGGGGACGTCTCCAAATATAGTTGTTACTGTAGTTTTCCTTCCAATTTCTGTCAGTATTTGCTTCATATATTTTGGGATTTGTTTTCAGGTTTATATACATTTATGATTGTTGTTTCTTCTTACACAAGATCTATATTCTCTCATATTTATAGAGCCCAAATATATTTAAAGTAATTATTGACATGGTTGGATTTACATATGCCAGTTTGATTTCTTAATATGTCTCATATCTTTTATGTTCTTTTGTTTCTCTTTTACTGTTTTCTTTCCTGTAAAAATTTGTTGTATTATTTTAATTATTTCTTGGTATTTAAAACTTTTTCAAGTTATTTTCTTAGTAGTTGCTCCAGATATGACAATAAGTATCTAAATTTATCACAATAATCTTAATGTTAAAACTGACTTGATTCTGATAATCTATAACAATGTTGCTCCAATCAAGCTTCATTTCCTTTTCAATTTCTGTTTTTATTATCATATATATCAACTCAGTATCTGTAATAGACCAAATAGTACAGTGCTATAATTATTACTTATGTAGTCACATGTCTTTTAAAGTCATAAAGAGAAGTACAAGTATTTGTAGAGGCTGTTGGTAGATTTCATTTCTTCCTATAGAAGAAATATCTGGTGACACCCTTAACATATGGTGTCATTTTCTGTAATCCAGAAGACTTTAGCATATCTTGTAAGGCAGGATTGCTAGCAATGTAACTCAGGTTTTGTTTATTGAGGAATGCCTACTATACTTTCATTCTGGAAGGACAGTTTTGCTGGATATAGATTAATTTACTAACTAACAGCTAAGAATGTTGAATGTATTATTGCACTGCCTTCTGGTCTCCACTGTTTCAACTAAGAAGTCAGCCATTATCAATACTGTTGTTTCTGGTATATGATATATTAGTTTTCTCTAGCTTCTTTTTAGATTTTCTTTATGTCTTTGTCTTTTAGTTGTTTGACTATACGATGTCTAAATGTGGATCTCTGTATTTATCTTATTTAGTTTTTCTTTTTTAGAATCTTGGATTAGTAGATTAAGTTTTTTTCATCAAATTTGTGAAGTTTTGACCATTACTTTTTAAAATAAATACTCTTTCCTTCTCATTTTCTTTCTCTTTCTGGAATTCCCATTACATGTATGCAAGTATGCTTATCTCACAGGTTTCTGAGAGACATTTTTCTTTAATCTATCTCTGTGTTATACAGATTGGATAATTTATATTACCCTATTTTAGTGGTCACTGTTTATTCTGCCAGCTCAAGTCTGCTGTTAATTTTTAAAAATATTTTTCAACTCCAGAATTTTATAGTTTATATTTTAAATTTTGTTTCCTCATTCATGAGTCATTGTAATAAATTTTCCTTTATTTCTTTAAATATGATTTTAAAAATTCATTGCATATATTTATAAATGCTGCTTTGAAGCTTTTTGCTAAGCTCAACCCCTAACCTTACTCAAGGTCAATTTCTATTGATTGCTTTTTCCCTCATGGTAGGTCATACTTGACTGCTTCTTTTCATGTCTTATAACTATTTTCCCTGAACACTGGACATTATAGATAATGTTTTATAGCAACCTTAGAGTATGATTTTTTTTTACCCTGATGTTGTTTGTAGTAATTTTTTGTTTGCTTGGAGGATTAAGCAGTTTATTTTTTTTTAATTTTTATTTTTTTTTTTTTTTTTAAGTCAGATTCTCATTCTGTCTCCCAGGCTGGAGTGCAGTGGCACTATCACAGTTCATTGTAGCCTTGAACTCCTGGGCTCAGGTGATCCTCCCATCTCAGCCTCCTGAGTAGCTGGGACTGCAGTTGCATGCCACCATGCCCAGCTAAGTTTTTGACTTTTTTGTACAGACAACATCTCACTCTGTTTCCCAGGCTTGTTTTGAACTCCTAGGACCCAGGTGATCCTCCTGTCTTAGCCTCTCAAAGTGTTGGGATTACAGGCATGAGCCACCCTGCCCAGTCAAATGAGCACTTTAGATATAATCTACAGAATTTTTCTCTTGTGTTCATGGCTGCTGATGTCTTTGCTCGGTTTATTGTAATTGTTATTTTTATTTTTTAATTCAAGATTCCTGGGGTTCACATCTATATTTATAGCTTAGTGGTCAGCTAATGATTTGTCAGAGATTATACTCAAGCACTTTGAGCCTATAATTCTTCTCCCTCTGTTAATGGATCTGTATGTGGATTGGGATAATATATTCAAATTTTAGGCAGTAGTCAGGTCAGACTCAACTTTTGTTATTTTCTAGGCTCTCTCAGGTCTACTGTGTGGGTACAGATTCCTTCCAGTCAGTCCGAAATGTGTGGAGAGTTTATGTAGCTCTTTTATGGCTCTTTCATTTCAAAGAATTCCCTGTGAAATTCTGGGCCATCCTCTGGTCACATGAGTCTCTCAATGGGAACTGTATCTTCAGGCTAGCAGTTTTGCTGACTTTGACCAATGCTGTGACTTTTTACTGATAGCCTAGTGGGCATGAGTTTCCACTTTCTATTCCAAATCAAGTCAGTCCCCCTCCAGCAACAAGGCTCTTGCTTTTCATGGCTAGCCTCACCCTGGCAAAATTACCACACTGACTGTGCTGGGGGAAAGGGAGAAGGGAATGTGGACTACCTCAGGCAGGAAAGCCACAGATTCCCACTGTTCTTATAGAGAGTCCTAGCAGCTTTTTACCAATAAGTACTCCTCAATTTGTCATTTGCCTTTAGTCAATTTCCAGAGCCTTGAAATGGTTGTTTATGAGATTTTTATCCAATGTTATGATTGTTTTTGAGAAAAGCATTTGCCAACCTCTTTGCCATAGCCATTAGTTGGGCGTTTTGAAATGCTAAAATTGTATTCACTTATGAATAAATTCAGATCTTTAATTCCTTTCACCATTTTGAATTACTAGGAAATCCCTGTTGGTCAAAACCATTCCTTTGTAATTGCATAAAGGTTTTGAAAGTTTGGTTACTCCCTGTAATCACTCATCGTAACACTCACCATACTAAATTGCAAATTGCCTATTTAATTATTAATTAACCCTCACTAAACCGTAAGCTCCATTATGGTGGGGACTATATCTCTTTTGTTTGTTGGCTGTATTTCTAGGGGCTAGCACAGACTGGTATATTAAGAAGTATTTAGACTTATCTATAAATATTGGCTAAGTAAATGAGTAAATTTCCCTTACCCTGCTCTTCATGCCATGTAGATGAGGCTGTGCTGAGGTAAGAGAGAATCGCATAGGAAGTGGAAAGGCATTTTGACTAGCATTCTACCTCTAAGGAATTAGTTTCCAGGGTTTTCTTTGTTTAGGAGAACACTGCTTTGCTTTCAAAATGAGTGAACATTGAGCTCAACCGGATTTTATTTGGTGAACTCTCAACTTGTTTTTGAAGGCATTTAGCATGGAGTTAGTTTTAGGAAGGCAGTGTGATAGAATGGGAAAACTGGGCCTGGGAATGTTGATCCTCCCTCTGCAAATAACTGGTTGACCGTCACCCTCTCTGAGTCTCTGTTTTTACATTTGTAAATGGAGAAATTTGGGCAATTTTATTGGTTTTCAAACCTGACTGAGCAGGAGAATAAACTATGAACATTGTCCTGTCCTGTTGTTAGAATCCTCAGGGCTGAGCTGTGGTAATCTGTATTTTTAAAAGCTCCAGTGGTGAGTTTTTGCAGTCAGTTGGCACTGGCAAATTGAAAGCATTTGAGAATTCCTGGACTAGATGATGTCAAAGGCCCTTTTCAGTCCTAAACCTATTCTCTCTCATTCTTCTCAACAAAAAAGAAACTCTCTTTGGGTTATATACCCAGGGTTACCCCAAACCTCTGTGTAGGAAGTGAGGCTTTGAAGATAGAGCTTATTCAGGCAAAAGAAAAGACAGTTTCTGGCTTGTGTTTGTGTAGTCACACAACACTGAAGTTGCATGTGCCCCTTGGGGTGAGGAACATAATGAAGAATGGAAAGTGGATAAAGGAAGCTTACATCTTTTTTAGCTGGCTGATAATTGATATAGGTAGGGTGCTGCTAATTATCTAATAAATGAGGCTGACAGTGTATGTTGATTGCTTTATCTTTCTGAACCCACAAGTGAGTGTCTGCTATTGTCTCTTTTTCCCAAGTTTTGGAAAAGCAGCCCTTTCCAGCAAGAGCTTTTTATTTTTTAAAGTAAATTGAATGAGACCTTACATGCAAAGAGTGTACACTGGGTACTGCAAACAGGACTCTTAGCTGATGCAGATAGCTGCCTAGACCACATAAATGTTCCTGCTCAAATACAGGCATTTGCTTCCACTTTGTGAGAGATAAGAACTTACCTAGGTCTCTAAAAGGTAAGCTGACATCAATGTGATGGTCTGAAAATGCTAGTGATCTCTGTGTTGCTAGAAGAGAATGCTTTGTCTGGATGCCAAAGGCCAATATCTGCCGAGTGAGGCTATCACCAGGCAAGCCTAGTGTATATTAGCAGGCATGTTCTTTGTTTTGCAAGTAGAACTGTAGGCTCTATTTCCCTATTCAAGTATTCTCAATGAACTTGGTGCTATTGTTTGGCAAGTAGCTATTCTGTTTTGAAAACAGAAAAATAATAAATAATTTTAATATGCAATTTCTTAACCCAGTGATTCTCAGTTCTCAAAAGAAGTCACTTTGTTTGACAAAAATATCTGATAGTTGCAAACATTTTGATTAAATTGTGGTATGTGCCCCCACAGAAATATAATGTCTCCACTAAAAATAATATAGGTTGAGCATCCCTAATCCAAAAATCCAAAATCTTATATGCTCCAAAATATGAAACTTTTTGAGCACTGACATGACATCACAAGTGGCAATGCTACTGTGTTGCTTAGTTACCCTGAACATATTATTTTTTCTCTGTATTAATGGTATTCCGTATTTTTTACTGTTAGTACTTATGTGTGAATAAATGCAAGAAAATGATTGCTTATCCGTAGCATGTAAATTCAGTCAGGAATGATGGTGATGCCAAACAACCACAGATTATCCACAGAGGTGGTTGAGATAATTATACCTTTGCTTCCTAATGATTTGATGTACACAACTTTGGTTCATGCACACGAGCATTAAAAACATTGTCTAAATTACCTTCCAGCTATGTATATAAGGCATATATGTAACATAAATAAATTTTGTTTCCAGACTTGGGTCCCATTCCTAAGATATCTCATTATGTATAGGTAAATGTTCCAAATCGGAAAAAACACAAAATCCAAAAACATTTCTGGTTCCAAGAATTTTGAATAAGGGATACTCAACCTGGATATACAAAGAGTAGAATAGCATATAAAATACTTTTGTCTTTAAATCATAAAATGGGATTCAAGATAGTTCTGAAAAGATTACTAATATGTAAAAATAGGCACAGGAAAATTATTTTAAAAGATTGCACAGAAAAATAACTGCATTAAAATGGTGGGGTTGATGGGTATTATTTTTCTTTCTCATATTTTCTATAAAGTGGTTTAAAAAGTTATCACCATGGTTAATTAAGAATGAATGGTAATTGAATGAAGGTCTGAATAGCCATCTCTACCTCCCTGTCTTCTTTTTCCCCATACTCCTTCAGTCAAAGGAAGGGGAAAGTGTTCATATATGAGAAACAGACTTGGAGAGTTGAGTTGACTGCAGGCTATAAATCTGATCATTGCAAACGTAGGTGATTTAGGGGTGATGGACCACTGAGCACACCTAGACTATTGTACTAAGTATGAGATCATCTATCTTACAGAGAATATTGACAAACTGTATTGACAAGGAGGAACTCTGACAAATGATTGTGGAAAAGGTTGCTCTTCTTGCTCTCTCAGTCCCGCATTTGAGTGACCACCTAAACCTATTCTACTTGAGTCCAAATATGGCTCTTTAATCTAATCTGATCTCTACTACTACTACCTTGAATATCCCACTCCACCTACCCCCTATGCTTTGAAACCTTTTAGTAAGTACAGCAGCCGACTTCCATCACTAAGTTTCATCCAAATGAACTTCCACAGCATTTTTCTCTCCTCTGTCTTTGCTCACATTTTTCCTTCTGGTGTGTCTGCCTTCTTCTTTGATAAGCTTTTATTCATCTTACTTTACTTACCTTAGAAGTTACCTGTTCTATAGTGGTTACCACAAAGCCATCGTAGAGTGACTTGCTGTCCTATTTACTTTTCTATTATTTTATTTTCATACCTCTGTTACATAAATAATCATGTTATATCACCAATATTTACTTCCAATGTTTGTTTCCTCTGTTTCCACACACTCACTTCCTCTCAGGGAGAGAACCTGCCGTATTAATCTTTTCACACCCAGAACATTAATACATTTTGGGCAAACAACAAATAACAATAAATATTTGTTGCATGAAAAAGCATTCATTTGTCAGTTACTGTATGAATGAGGAATGAATCAATCTGCAAGGATATACCATGGAGTCAACATAACCAATGGGCAGTCATTTTAACATTGCTTAGCTTTGTCATGTTTTTCCAGCAGTTCACTTAAATTTACCCTCTAATCACTAGCCAAGGACAGAACCAGTTTCTCAGAGGTAGCTATTGAGAATTGTTTTACAAACCCCTTTGGACTTTGAATCCAGTGATCCAAGATTTGCCGCACTCTCTCTCTCTCACTCCTTTCTGACCTGAATCTCTCCATGGAAAGAGACAAGGTGCTTGGCTCTCTTTCCTCTACTATTCATTCTCACTCTTATTACCTGCGACAAGCTACATTGAAAGGAACTCTCCCTGTCACCTCAGCCTTCTCCAGTATGAAACTACGTCTTCACTGGTGAGTCCATGTACCACCCATTCCCTGCTAGAAGGCCTGAGAGCAAGCCCGAGGAGGCTCCGTCCTGCTGGCTGTCTAGTGTTGCAGCAGAACTGACTCCTGCAGTCAAGAAACAAGCAGCACTCCCAGAATGTGAGGAGAACACAAATGTGTTTAGGCCGGCAGGGGCCCTGTCTACTTGTGAGCTTTGTCTTATTTCAGGTTTACATTTCCGCATACATGCAGTTTACATTTTTGTATGTGAACAGTATAGCTCAGGTAGTAGCAGGGGTTTAAGCAAGCTATTTACAGAAGCGGATATTGCGAGAAGAAAAAAATTGGTTAGGCAGGGACCCCCTTCCTCCCAGCCATTATTATGGCCCTTTTGGCTTCCTCCAGATGGCTTGCCAGTTTAGTAGAAACAGCCACTGCCTGTGTCTCTTTTGCCAGTCTCCTTGGAACTGCTCTCAAAACGTATCCCTCTCTCCATGCACTATGCTATTCCTTGCTAGGAGGTCTTTGAAGATGACCTGAGAGGACACTTTCTCAGTCTGGAGCTTTTGCTGGGGCTCCAGCCCTCTGCGAGAAATCTCTCGAGTCCCCCATCGTGCACAGGAACGGCCTTACTGCTGCCTGGAAGGCCTGCCTCTGGTGAAATGATGAGCTAGGGAGAAGCCCTTTCTCACTTGATTTCCCACTTTCTCACACTAATTCCATTGATCCTCTGCCAGGGATGCCAGCTGAGGACGTGGATGGTTCTCTTCTCTTTTGAACCTCCCAGAGGCCTTAAGACCTATCCCTCGCTACTTTTAGGACTCCTCATGGGAAACCCTCACTATGGGGTGGCTAAGGGCCCTTCCCACATTGAAACACATTCTAAAAAGTCTCAGGACCCTCTCACTAGAG
The DNA here is from genome assembly GCF_000164805.1 of Carlito syrichta. Lineage (NCBI taxonomy): Eukaryota > Metazoa > Chordata > Mammalia > Primates > Tarsiidae > Carlito > Carlito syrichta. Next base: position 143,466 of record NW_007016069.1, read on the forward strand.
AGGAGCATCTGCCCTAAGCGTCTTCTTAATACCAGCAAGGCAATAAGGAGATGGCCCTAAGGCGGGTCTTTGCCTCTGACACTCTCCCTCAACTTGACCTCTATTGCTGCCACAAGGGCAAATGGTCCGAGGTCTTCAAAATGGCATGCCACCCAACCCTTTGTTCTTCCTGTGGCATATTCTAACTCCTTTAATTACTTTATCTCCTTCCTGCTTTCCCTCTAACAACTCAGATGCTGACCCAGCTGATTTAACTTCTCCGGTCTCTTGTAACCTGTTTTTGCCACTCTACTTTCCATCAATTTACCCTGCTGCTCTTCCTCTCATCCCCTATGTCTCTATGCCCACCCTTACCTCCAGAGGAGGGGCTGGTGCCAGGGGCTGTGGCAACCGGCCCTAGCCTCCAGCCTTCTTGTCCCTCCCCACCTCACTGCCTGATAACCCCCTGGCAGCAGCCCTACTAGCTACAGCTGCAAGACATCCGTGTGCTGCCTTCCACTTCCCACCCTTCTCCACCACATGTTCTGGGAAACCCCTTTCAGGCTTCCACCATGGCTTAACTAGGCTCCCCTCAGGAAGGTGACCAGGACAAGAAGATATTAAAGTTCATGTTCCTTTTTCTATGATAAATCTCTCAAATTAGAGCTGAACTAGGACCATCAACCCTCTTCTTGGGCCAAAAGTAAAAGGATAACGTGTTAATTCATTAATCCTGTTAACTCAAAGAGGAAAAGAGGAAAAGAATGGTCTATTGTCTATTGTCATTTTACTCTACTTTTACATTTTACTCTAGCAAAATCTTTCTTTTAACTTTACCACGTGCTAAATAACACTAGTGTTTTTATATCAGCCTTGCTAAATTGTTTTTGTAGAAAGAAAGTTAAGTCACCTTGCTGTGCCTGACTAGCTTTACCAAGCCCTGTAGGACGGGCTAAATTCTGGGTAGTCTTTGTGTACACATGAGTTGTGGGAAATGATTACTGTCTGTAATTTAGTAATTTATAAAATGATTTTAACAAATTTGCCTGTTCATATTTAGAAATAAATAGAGACAGATCATTTCATATCATATGGTCATTCATGCTAAAGGGTTTTACAGCAGTCCATTACAGACAGAAGAATAGTTAAAAGTTTTGTGTGCACAACCAATTAAAGAACTTTTGAGGGTTTTTTTTCAACTGAGACATTAGAGGAACAACAGGGTGCAAACATGGAGGGCTGCAGAACCAGAGGGTCAAAGAGACATCCCAATTTATTTATTCCTATGAATTGACAGTTAATACTTTGACCATTAGCACCAAAACTTCAACTGCCCATCGGAGACCTGGTAAGAATGAACTTGCTAAGGAGAATGGTGTCCATTGCCGTGGGTAAAATCTGTGGGGGTACTAGAAACATAGTTGCCCCAAAGAGGCCTAAGCCTCCAGGACCTTGTCCACTGTGCAGGCCAGAGAGCCATTAAAAAGCAGGAACGCACAGCTAGGCTTGGTGACTCAGTCTGTAATCTCAGCACTTTGGGAGGCTGAGGCAAGTGGATTGCCTGAGCCTACAGGTTTGAGAACAGCCTGTGCAACTTGGTAAGCCTTCATCTCTACGGTAAAAAAAAAAAAAAAAAATTAGCCAGTCATAGTAGTGTGTGCCTGTAGTCCTGGCTACTTGGAAGATTGCAGAGGAAGAATCGCTGGTGCCCAGAAGGTCCACACTGGGATGGCTGTGAGTGTGCCACTGCACTCCAGCCTGGGCAACAGAGTGAGACTCCAACTCAAACAAAATAAAACAAAACAAAAAACAGGCACGCTCTCTTCTGAAGAGAGGAGAGAACACCTGGCTCAGAAATGGTGGCCTAAGGAGGCCTGGAAATCTACTAAAGTGCCTGGTATTGACTCACCTTCATCCCAGCAACCTCTAGGTGAATACTAGGGCACTGAAACCCAAATTAATATCTTAATTAACACAAGTGCCAGCTGTTTGGTCCTGGCCGTCCATGTTGGAATTATATAGCCTTATCTTAATCAAAAGTTACAAAAGGCTAATTCAAAGTATAAATGTAAAAAGTTGTCTATAAAAAGGTTAAAAAAAAGAAACCAGAAAGTAAAGGAAAGATGTAAGAAAGTTGTTGTATAAGGGTATGTTTTTGGTAAGGAAGGATATAAAGGAAAGAGAATAATTTTACATAGGGAAGGATCTTGTATGATAAATTCTTGTCTTACAATAAAATGGCTGGTTATTTGAAAGATGGAAAGTATAGGACAAAAATAGAAGGTTCAAGCATGTTGAAAAATGTTATGTGTATGTCAAAGAATGATATGTGGAAGGTTTATGGAAAGAAATGTGGGGAAGGAATTCTGTGAACAATCAAGTTTACAAAATTTATTTATTCTATGAATTGACAGTTAATATCAATTACACTAATGCTAAGCCAAAATGCTATTGAAGACCAATATATAAGCCTTTTAATTAATCTCCAAAATAATTTTCTCCTATAAACAATGGGGGGGGGAGAAGAAGACACAAATTCAGTTAGCTCCCCCAAGCATGTCATTTTTTTTTTAACAAAAAGTGAGTATTTTTTACTTTTTAAAAAAGCAAAGGTTTTTTTTTGTTTGTTTGTTCTTTTCAAAATCTTTGTACTATTACTTTGGCTAAATAAGTAACTTACAGTGGCCTATAATCCTGTGTTATAACATTATGTCTTTAAAACCCTTAATATGTAAGCTCTTCAGGTTATGAAATCAGTCTCTTTAGGGCGAGGTAAGAAACAAAAGCTTCAGGATCCACACCTACCCCACACCCTCCTCCTGAATTGCCTGCAGACTGGTAAATAGTTTTTGTAAACAACATTTATCATAAAAGCCTAAAAATGGTATTTGATATCTCAGTTACCCACTGCAATTTATAATCAGCTATAGTGTTTTTCAGTGCCAAATTGCTAATGACTTTAAAATCTTCTTCTAGGCATAAGGATTACTAATCCAATATAAGATGGATAACAAAATGACTTTCTGTTTAAAGTATTGCTAATTATTTTGGTTAAAATTTAAGGTAATATTTCCCTGTCAAGTGTGAATACCACCCTCTTTAGCATATTAATCATTGTGAAGGTATAGCAGCCCTATTATAACAAACAAAAGGGACAGTTTTCTTTCACCTATGTCACCTGTTTTAAATTATCTTTTTCATGACTATCTCCTACAATTAAACTACAACCTCACTACATGTCTTTAATTTTTTTCCTTCAGCCTTCCTCAAAGTGAAGTATTTAAAGTGTTTTTGTTGTATTTTATAAAATGTTTAAAGCATTTGCAGTGAGTTGGATGAAACCTAAGTTTGTATTTAAAATGTAAAACTCCATTTTGTGGCTTGTCTCCATGTTGTTAATTTCTTACTAAACTTCTGTGTGACTGATGAAAGAATTTTAAAATATTGCTTATAAACAACCCTCACAGCCCTGCGCCCCATCCGGTGCTCTAATGGTTTCCCCCTTATCTGAGTATACTCTGTGCCCCCTTATCTGAGTATACTATGTATCAAACCTAAGAGCACATGTTTCATGTGCTTATCTCTGTAATGACTCTGTTTCCCAACTGCTTTTGCCTATAAAGACTCCCACAAATTTCAGTCATCATCTAGAATTTGGGAGGCATGAGCCCTGTCTTGATCGCCAGCTTTAATAAAGGGCTTACTTATTAATTTAACCTTTAATTGGGCTGGTTATCTGATTTCTAGCAATTCACATATAACAAAAGTAGTTGTGTTTTCTCTTAGAGTCATTATTAACAAACCCCTTATAACTCTATAAATTCTTATCACAAAACCCAAGGAAACTTGAAGATAAATGGCAGAAACATCCATATATGGACTAAGAAATTAATTGATGCAACAGTGGGAACTGCCTGGATTCCTGTAGTGGGTGTCAAGCCCACTGTGGTAACTATAAATACATTTTACCAGATGTCAAAGTCTCAGTATGTCATAACAATGGCTATAATGGCCTTTTATAGTAGTATTAATTCTAATAGTATACGCTTGTACACAGTGCTTCACATACAGATAATAAAGATACCCTAACAGCTCCATTTGCTCTTGTTCTCTCATCCCCTCCTCTCACTCTACACAGGTAGGGGCAACTCTACACCCCTATCCAGCAGGAAGCAGTTACAGAAGATTGACATTTGTCCCAGTGCCCACTTGCAAATAATAACATTTTAAAATAATAAGAGAGGGAAATGAAAGGACATAAAATGTAGTCAGTACACTCAACGAGCAGCATTTTAATGTTGCTTAGATTTGTTATGTTTTTCTAGCAATTCACTTTAATTTACCCTCTAATTACTAGTCAAGGACAGAACCAGTTTCTCAGTGGTAGCTATTGCTAATTGTTTTATAACCCCCTCTCCAGCTTGTTTTGTAAACAAGTTAACCTAATCAATCCTCCATCATCGTGGCAGCAGTCATGTGACTAACTCACCCATCTGCCTGCTGTGCATCACCTGACATCAGTACCTATGCTTACCTGTCCTCTGTGATGATGTGGAGCAAATCACCACCCAATCACCTTAACAAACTGCCCCCATCAAAGGGAAGGTTTAAGAAGCATTCAACTTCAAATGGCAGTCACCATTGCTTTGTTGAACTCTGATGTGTCCATGTGACTCTTTGAGCTATGGCTGCCATGTTTTCCTAGCTTTGGCCCCCTCCCATAACTTGGGGAGGTGACTCTCCTCTTCCTCTCTCTCGCTAATGTACTTTGTAATAAGCTATATTTTAAATATATATTTTTAATATTTAAAAATATATATTTTACAATTCTTTGCATCTTTCATGCAGCATTGGATCACAGACACACCACTGTCAGGCCTAACCTAACATTTTGGAGACCTCCTACTGAGATACTAATCGAACACAATCATTTTCAAAGAAACTATAACCTCATATATTAAGTATGCTGAAACTGTGGGCTGTGACCTCTCCCCTAAAACTTAGTAACCCTGGAAAGAACACCCTACTTGGGAGTGCCAAGTGACTATGTTAGATAAGTTAACCAGTATTTTCTGCTTCTGTAACCCCCACTGGCAGTGTGTGAGTGTTGTGTGATAAGCCCCTTTCAAATTCTAGCAGGCTTTTCTCTGTTTGAATTGTGGCAGGTGGGCTTTGTGTTGTTTGAATTTGAATTATATCAGCCTTGTGGATTAGGGAGGCTTTTGTATATTTAAGAAAGGCCCCTGCTGTAGAGTGGGGCCCTCACCTCGCCTAGAGACTTGTGAGTCTGATGGGTGGCCCTGGCTAGTGGAACCTGGCTAATAAACCTGTCCCTTGGCAAATTGTGTGTTGGTGCCATGAATCAAGTTCTTGGACCCCACATCATGTCCAGAACAATGGAATAAGAACCTTTGAAAATCCACTCCTCCAATAAAGCAATGAAAACACTAGTAAAAATTGTCAACTATCAAAATTAACTTTTCAGAATGCTATAAATTAACTAAAGGTTTGCAACAATCTGAGGAGTGTTTATTTAGGAAATATGACTGAAACTTGACAAGAACAGTGAACCTTGTGGGGTTTTAATTTGCCCAATCCCATCTCCTTCTTACTAGTGGTCTTGACAACTGGCAGCCTCACAACTGTAGCAGCTGTGAAAACTAACAGTCTAAAAGTCACAGGAGGAGGAATAATAGATTTGGAGTTGCCTAAATATCCAATCACCAAAAAAAGTTACCATTTAACCTTTCTAGCTATATTTTTGGGGCTTGCATTCATTAGACCAGACATAGAGCTCATTTTATGCAAATAGCCTCACCCACAGAGCATTTGTTAAAAACAATCAGCAGCAATTGCTTAACAATGCAGTTGCCTGAGGCAGAGTTACCAGTTAAGACTAACAAGAGTCTGATCAACATTTTTAAAAAACTTGAGAATGAGGTGTCCACAGGGAACTTTAAAAAGCTACAACATATTCTTTGAAATCTAAAAGACCATATGAACATAACAGGTTATGCACATGCCCAAGAAAAACATAAGAAGGTCTGATAATCACACCTCTGGCTAATTTGAATCTCTCCACAAGCAGGAAGTGAAAACTAAGGCAAAGTTGTAAACTGCCTGCCAGAGCATTGAAAACATTCCCTAATACCCTAATATCCTAGTACTCACAAAACCCCTTGGGGGGGCATACATACACACACACACACACACACACACACACACACACACACACACACACACACATTTTGGGATTGGTAGTAACGGGAAACTGCCAGGGGTAGGGAGTAGGGGTGGGATTGGCAGTAGTGGTAAACTGTCAGGGGAAGGGGGGACACCTCATCAGCAAGCATACCTGCATAATGAGCATTTGTACCCCGCATCTTTAAAATAAAAAAAAGTCAAAATATTTAGTTTTAACAAGTAGTTATGACACATACAAAGAAACCAGAATGTATTGCCTATTTAAAGGAATAAACATAGTCAATAGAAACTGTCACCAAGGAAACCCAGATATTAGATGTACTAGGCAAAGACTAAATCAGCTATTATAAATAAGTTCAAAGAACTAAAGAAAATTATGCCTAAAGAAGTAAGGGACAATATGAGAACAATGCCATAATCAATAAATAGAGAATATCACTAAAAAGAAAAATTATAAGAATGAAATAGAAATTCTTTTCAAGAGCACATGGAACATTTTCCAGGATAGACCATAAGTTCAACCAAAAAACAACAAATCACAATAGCTTTAAGATAAATTTAAAAATTCAAATTATGCTTGCCAACCATAGTCCAATTTAGTTAGAAATCAGCAATGGCAAAAAAATTTGGGAAATCTTCAAATATTTAAAATTAAACAGCACACTTCTATACAATATTAGTCAAAGAAAAATCACGAGAGATTAGAAAATATTTTGAACTGAATGAAAACAAAACACATCATATAAAAATTTATGGGATGTAGCTAACAGTGATCCAAAGAAAATATATAGCCCATATTAGAAAAGAGGACAGATCTAAAATCAATAATCTAATCTGTATCATAAGTAACTAGAAAAACAACAGAACAAAACAGACAAAACTATTAAACCAAAAGTAAGCAGAAAATTTAAGATAATCAGGGTGGAAATCAACTAAATAGGAAAATAGAAGCAATTGAGAAAACTTGAAGACAAAACTTGGTTCTTTGTAAAGATCAACAGAACTGATCACTCTTTTCCTAGACTGACCATAAAGAATAAAACAACAAAAATTACCAAAACCAAGAATAAAAAAGGGACATCAGTACCAAAACCAGACATTTAAAAGGATTTTAGAGAATATTAAGAAAATGCAGTTGCCTGCATGTCAATGCGATATATCCAGACAATGAAATACTATCCAGTTACAAAAGAATGATGCTCTTTTACTTGCCACAGCATGAATGAACTTTGAAATATTATACTAAGTTCCATATTAGAGATTGTCTGAGAAAGGGATTGTTTGAGAAACAGACATCATTGAAGGATAATATAGGTAATATGGACAAATACAAAATAAATCAAAAGCTTTTTATACTTTTAGGGGCTCACTGACTCCAAGGGACAGAGAGAAAACTTGCTGTTCCCTTTCTGAATATAGGGTTATACTGTCCACAATGAAAATAAAAAATTCATTTCAGGCGATATACATATGTATGTTCTACCTGCTCTGGTTGTTAAACAACTAAGCCTACAGCTCACATATGGGGGACATTTAACTGTGAAAACCACATTCCACATCAGATATTGGAACCTGGAAAGAGAACCCTCAAATCTGATAAGTAGAGATAAAGATAGAGACAGAGAGGGGGCTAGAAAGAAGGAACATGATCAACACAAACAGATTAGAGATTGCTGTGACCCTGGGAATGAGTGTGATGGGAAAAACACATATGCATTCTTCTCTCAGTTCCTGGTGGTTTTCTGGGTTTTTGGACAATGGGAAAAGTGAAACGTGTTGTTAATTTGACCAGGCAGGCTGGGGATGTTGGATACAATGACAATCTTGAAGAAGAAACTAACAAATTGATTGAGAGCCTCAAAGAATCGTTAGTGAGAAAGGGAGGGAGTGAGTGTGTGTGTGTGTGTGTGTGTGTGTGTGAGAGAGAGAGAGAGAGAGAGAGAGAGAGAGAGAGAGAAAGAGAGAGAGACAGAGGTGTAGTGTAGTTCTATGGTCTTCTTGGGCATGAACAGCATCCCTTATTGAGGGGAAGTCCTCGTTTACTCATCCGGTCTGAATGATACAGCTTGAGGATGATCAGAGAGGTCATGGAGATGGACTCAGGGACAGGGTTTCCAAAGAAGGAGGTCAAAGAGATTCTTAGGGAAAAATTGAGGAAGGAGATACTTTTGAGACACTAGATGAATTAGGTTAGAAACAGAGGAACATCCATGAGAGGGGATTCCTTTGTGAAGAGTCTTAGTATCTAGAAGGACTGTATTACTTTTCTAAACTGTGACATTTTTGAGAGTTGATAAAGATGCTATAAACAATTATGTCAGAATAGTAGGCTCAAATTGTGACTGTCCTGGATGAACCCGCAGGTATGGTCACATTAACTTTGGTGTTTTCCATTTGGGACTCTGAGAATTTCCAAGAAATAGAAGATTTGAAGTATCCATCTTCTATATTGCAACTTATTTATGAGATGGAAATTTGTACCAATCCTTCAAGGCAGAAATATTTGTAAACCTGTGAAGGTCAAAGTGGTATTCTTGGGATGACAGAAGAGACATGCTGGTAAAAGGAGAAAGGAAGTTTGTTCCATGTCTTCCCCTCATGGGTTCCTGGTGGAGATGGAAGATCCTTCTATAGATGGAATATGGGACCCAAAGAAACATGCACTGACCAGAACCACTGAGTGTTGTTATCTAGGGAAGAGCTTGGAGTAGTGAGGCCAACTTCTCAGCACTGAGGTGCACTCTTGAGTGAACAGCACAGAAGACACGGGGCGACCAAACTTCTGCTCATTCTTACATGTCAGAGAGTTGTGTTTTAACTGCAGCTCAGAGGAAAAAAAGGACATTTTACTTTCCAACACAGTGTATGCATTTATATGTAGAATTGAATTACTCTTCTACAAAATGAAATCCTTACTACCTTTGTACTCTGATTAGATGTACTCTCATCTATTCTATTGTATTCTATTCATCTTACTCTTTTCTGTTTCATTCTGTTCCATTCTGTTCCATCCTATTTCATTCAAAAAATGTGCTGACGGTACCCAATAAATTGATTTCATTATTCCCTAACACAGAGGTTGACACACATTTCCATAAAGGACCAGATGGTAAATATTTAGGCTTTGTGGAAAATGGTCTTTGTTGTAACGATCAGCTCTAACACTGCAGTATGAAAGCATCCATAGACAATTTGTAAACAATTGGGCAATGAGAGTGTTCCAGTAAAACATTATTTATAAAAACAGGTGGTGGGGCATGTTTTACTGACTCCTGCACCAAAGACCTGAAATAGAAGTGGAAAAACAGTGTATAAAATAAATAACCCCCTGAAAGGTAGCTGAAATCTAGTTTTTAAGTGTCTATTTACTTATGTAATTATATTTGAATTGTGTCTCCTCCACTATACCATGTCTTCTATGACTATAAGGATTGAGTTTTTTTTTTTGTTCACAACTATATTCCCAAATCCTAACATAGTGCTGGTCATATAGTACTCAGTATATATTTGTTAAATTAATAAATGAATTGATGAACACATGCTATCTGCTCAGTTCTGTTCTAGGAACTGGCTAAAGAATCATGAACAAAACAAAACTAGAAAGTATAACAGCAGGGATTTTTGGTCTGGTTTGTTTATTGCTAATTTTCTTGTGCCCAAAATGGTGCTTGGCACATAATAGGTTCTCAATGAATATTTGTTGAATAAATGCATGACTGAATGAATAAATAAATGAAGGCAGACGCAACTGTTGCCCTCAAGAAGCTCTGTCTGGATGGAAGATACAGATAGGTAAACAGTTAATTACTCTAAAGTGTGATAATCAGATTTAGAAGGACAGGGTGCTTTGGAAGCAAATAATAAGAATGTAGGGTGTCAGGAAAGCCTTCTATCAGGAAGGTCTTCAGAGCTGAGAAATGAAGATTTAGAAGCAGGTACCCAATGAATAGATGGAAAAATGGAAGAGGAAGCAGAGGGGAAGAGGGTTTTAGCAGCAAGGATAACCTGTGAGAAGCCCAGAGGGAGGGAGAGAATGTATTCAGCATGGCCAGAGCAGAGGGGTGAGAGAGATACCGGGAAAACAGGAACCAGTTCCCAAAGGGCCACATAAATTCTGCTAAGGCATTTGACTTTTTATCTGCAGCCATGGGAAACCTTTGAACTGGGAGGAAATGATACAATTAGATCTCTGAGTGTTAGAAAGGTTACATGACATAAGAGGGGGATTATGGAAGAAAAAGAAGACTAAGGAACAAACTGATACATTATTTTCTAATAGCTAGAGGAAGTCCAGTGATCTGCCCAGAAAGGAAATGGGTGGCCTTAGGGACGAATGAGCTCCCTGCATTTGCAGTTAAATAATCAGAGGTGGATATTGAAATTTTTTGGATTGAGACTTAAAAAGCCCTTCTAACAACTTCGATTTTATGATTATTGGCTTTTCCCATCACTCTTAAAGGATAAAATGAGTTAAATAGAAAATTAGGATTAGAGGATATGAACTGTTTTGAAAACATTGAGACTTTGGTATTTCTCTTGAGATAACAGAAAACTTAGTTAATTTAGTTATTCAAGCAAACTTAGTTAATTTAGTTATTCAAGCAAATGCTTACAGAGCCCCTTTTGGGTCTGACTCTGTGATTTGTGCTTGACATACAATGTGGACAAAGCAGATATGGTCCCTACCTTTGAGGAGATTGTGCTTTAGAGGGGAGCGAGAGACTTTAAGCAAGTAAATACTCAAATACATGGACAATTATAAATATTGGTACATTAAGCCAAAGAATATAATAAAGTACTATACAAATGAGTTACAGAGGAACTAAGTTCAGATGGAAGAGTCTGGAAAAGTCTCCACAAGTAATGATACCTACATCAAATTCTAGATGGCGAGGAAAAATTATTTAAATCTATGGGGAAGAGAATCATGAGAGAGACCATGAAAGCAGAGCAGAGAATAGGTCCTGAGGAAGGAGAGGGCTGGGAAAGTTAAAAGAAATGAAAGGTCATTGTGACTAAAACATGAGGAGGGTATGGAGGTATGAGGTCAGGTCCTAGGTGTGATCAGAGACCCCATCATGTAAAGCCTTGCAGGTCATATTATGGATTTTGTATTTTATTCAAGGTATGTTGAGGAAAAAAAAATCAATGAAATGTTTTAAGTGGAGGGAAAATATTGTCTGATTTTTGTTTTAGAAAGGCCTCTCTGGCTGCTGTGTGGATGAGGGATTGGAGAAGGGAGAATGGGATTGGTAGTGAGATTAGTAGGGACTGAGCAAGCAAACTCCTAACTAATCAAAACAAATTGTAACCATAGATCTTAGTGACAGATTCTAACTACAGGTAAGATAGAAACATTCAAAGTGGGTAGGGGTTCCCAGAGTTTTAACTTGAGCAACTAGTACTTGAAGGCCAAGTTACTGAAACAAAAAAGTTGGAAAAAGAGTAGATTTTGGAAGAAGATAGTGTCTGTAAAGTCCAAGATTGGTAATCATTGCTTTGATCCATTTCAAAGGAGCTCATCAACTCTTTAAACATGAAGGGAAATGATTCAGTAAATCCTTCCCTTACACCAGTGGATTGATACTAGGGGGTATTTGCGTCTTCAGCATTTTATCTGGTGAACCTCATACTTACAGAAAGTAGCATCATCAAATACATTGAGAAGCCCCACAACCCTCACAATGCATGATTGATTGCCCACACGTGCATGCTTTCTTGGTGTTATAAAGGATAATAAAGGACTTTATGAATGAGTAGCATTTGACTTGGGGTCCTAAAGTTTGGGTAAATGGGGGTGTTGTGTGGGAGGTCATTCCAGACCATGAAGAAGCTACCTTGTATGGTGAGAAAAATCTAAACAAGCCCTTATTGAACATATATGTGAAGTTCAATAAAGCCAAGTGAGAGATGCTCAGCCCTGCTGGAAAAATTGATGAATGAGCTGAAGATTTCAAGCATGTTCAGCTGCATATTCATGGCTGCATATTCATGACAGATTAGACATAGGGGCTGACTCTGGAGAGGGGACTGAGATATATCAGATTTTCTGAAGCTTTTAAGCAAATTCTATTGCCCATTTTACAATATACTTCTCTTAATTTCACAGAAAGTTTTATTTTAAGTCATTAAGCCTTTTTAGGGTTCTGAATAATCTTCCATTTGTTTGAAGTAATGAAAGTATTACCACATAATGTAAATTACACCTATTGGTTCTTGGTTGGAGCTGGACCTCAAACACAATTTACTTTATGATGAGAATGGGTATGGGTTTAGTATTTGGGAGACTCAAATATATGGGACTACATGTGCATTACTATATTTCTTCTCTGGCTAACAGACATTAATTTATCCCATATTGTAATCTATTTGGTTTATTCAAAATAATAAAAATGTTGATTCCAAGGACCATGTTATAAACAAACCTGGGATCACAAGCTCTATTAGAGTAAAGCATCACCTACTAAGACATCCTGGGATTAGGAATTCTAGACGCATCTTCTGAAGCTTTGAAAAGAATATCGGATAATCAGGTCCTAAATGTGTACTAACACTTGGTGCTAACATTGTGTCTTGTTCCTGGTCAGCCTTCAAGGAATATTTATGAGTGAATGGTTGTATGAATGAATATGCCTCCACAGACTTCCATCAACTTTCTGACTTCTACCCAAGGGTAATAAAGTAAAATGACGAGTTTCTCAATTGAAATTGATTTTATAGTTTATCAAAAACCTAATGTGAATCTCATTATTTTGACTTTAATGATAGGTTTAAAGCTGGAGTTTAAAGTGAGATTGCTTGAGTTTGAGACTTTTAACATTGTGGAAAGAAAGGCATCCAACAAGCTCCTTCTCCACTTAGAATATTAGGAATTTCATTTATTATTTAATCCATGCCTTTGGAAATCCAAGCAGGCATAATCTCTGGGATCCAATCTATAGCGCACCAGCAAAACTGAATGCAAAAGAATGTTTTGTTTCTGGTACAACTTCAGAACCAAGCATAACAATAAAGCAAAAGTAATCAAAGCAAAACAAAAAAACAGGCAAAAAAACCTAGCCGATATATAAGAAAATATGGGGAAAAGCATGGATTGGTATCTGCCTCTGAGAAATACCTCTCCCCACCTTTTTTTATACTCTGGCTGGAAGAGAATATGATGGAAATTGTATTGAAATCCACCATAGGTAATTCTCACAATGGTACAAGCAAGGAAATTTTGGCCAATTTAATCTGAAAACAGGTAAGGCTCTTCCTTCAGCCATCATCTCACCCTAAAATACTGCCTTCTGCTCTTTTACCTCCTGGTCTTCCTGCTTCTTGCCTATTGTCTTTTAAAAATTCTTATTGGCTCTATTGCCGATTCTTTTCTTTTGTTTCTTTAGAGTCATTTCTCTTCCCTCCATTTGCCTTGGAAATAAAAAGTGCATGCAGAGCTGTCGTAAATTGTGTTTTGTATTCTTTAAACAAACAAACAAACAAACACTTATTTATTTGTGGCTATATCTGACCTAGGTTATTTCTAGATTCCAAAGCAGAGGTGCAGTCCTCCCTCTGTGGATCCTGCAGCCAACCCAGTTTATGGTGATTAAAAGTATAACTGGATGAGAATCCTGCAGGAAAAATCAGGTTATCTTGTGTTGTGCCGTTTAATATTAAGTCATTCTGATAAATGTTCTGACCTGTTTCTCTGACTCTTGCCTAGGTTCTTACCCTGTTGTTTCAGCTATTTGTACTTTCTTTGGGCTATATCTGGACTCCAGAGCTCTCTCTCTCTCTCTCTTTCTTTTCTTTCTGCTGACTTTCCAGACATGTCTGTTACTTCAAGTACTGACTGCTCATTTGACCTTGGATATATTGCTGATTCTAACCTTTATAACCAGGGAGAGTTTTTTTCCTACTTTGTTTCCAGAATTTCAAATGGAATTGAGAGCAATATAATGGAGGAAAAAAACTAAACCAAACCAAATAAACCGCCCCTCCAAAAAATAAATAAATAAATAAATAAATAAATAAATAAATAAATAAGTAAATAAATAAATAAAAGATAAATAAAACTCCTACAGGACTCCAGTCAAAAGACCTGGGGTTTTAATACTATCTTTCCATTTGTTGATTTTTAACATTGGAAAAATCACTTAATTTCTCTGAATCCTAGATTTCCCAACCCCCAAATGGTGACCTTAATACTTAATAGATTCATTTTTTAGGAGGGACTGCCTAGTTTCTGATTAATGTCCCCCCAAAGAAGCTGTTTTCCTCCTATCATAATCATTGTTCCTCCCAAAAAGTCATATTCTTAATCTGAATAGGCATATTCTATGACAGTAATTTGGCCACACTTATGTACATGTGGAGTTATTATGTGTTGACAGATGACGTACTTATGTGACTCTCTCTCTTTCCACTGCTTTCCTTCTGTTCCTGTTGTCTCCATTTTCTGGTATCAGGAGCCCTGTATCCTGGACAGACATACATCTTCCTATCTCCTCTAAGTGTCAATTTTTTTCCCAACTGTTTTCCTTGGTAAGTGGTGGTTGGTGGGAAGATAAAGCCATCCGGCCTGACTTTGGCCTGGAGTTATGTCATGAGCTCAACTTGGGTTTTAACATAGAATCCAATATTGGGCTACTGAGCACTGAATCAGCAAAATATTGGTGTGGTATTTTACTTCTTATTGCTTTTATTTCTTAGATGTATTGCTTTCTCTAGGACCTCAACTTTCTCCCATAAGATCTATGAGAAAGCCACATATAAGAAATGAAATGAATGAGTTTCCAACCTAAAATTATACTGGAGACTCAAACCTCACCTTAGTTCTTAATTGCTTCCAATAAGTTTTTGTAAATATTTTAAGCGGTAATACAGGCAAAAGCCTCTGGTATGGCCCCAAATAGATGATTAGTGAATACTAGCAATCCTGTAGAGTCTATCCTTGAGTTCTAGAGCTTGTTACTACTCAAAGGTTACCAGCAGTATCAGCATTGCCCCTAGCTCACAAGAAAATCAAAACCATGGGTTCAACCCCAGCATGACTAATCTGCATTTTGACAAGGTTTCCCGGGTAATTACTATGCATATAGAACCTGAGAAGCATTGCTGTAGAGTCCCTCATCCTGTCCTTGCCCCTCCAGTATCCTGTTTGTCTCCCATACTAGTGCTGCCTATGGCTTGGACTCCCACTAAATTGAGGGGTATATTTTTGAAAATGGCTTGCTTTCCAAGTTAAGTCAGATGCTTCTGTTGATAAAGTCTGAAGAGTAGCTTGTGATTGTGAAGTTATCTTTTCTTAAAGGAAATGTGAACTAGCATACAAAACTGAGGGGGGTGGGTGGGCAAAAAACCCAGAATTATCTTTTGGAGAATAGACCCCTTGTAGCGCAGGCATCCCCCACTAAGTAAGTGTTTTAGGAACCCACTGGCATCAGTGTACCAGTTAGTGTTGTTGTGAGAGTCTGTGTTTGGCTTTGGTGAATTTTTAAAAGAGATTCTTTCAACGCATTTGCCCATTTCATGATGGGTAATGAGTGTTCAGCAGTTTTTGATCCAAAGTAGCATGATCCTGGTGCCCAATCCTCCCTAATCATCTGATCTGTTCCCAAGTGACTTTTTTTTTGTTTCCCTGGATGAAAAATGTTCTCAAAGAGAAGTTTTGCTGATGTGAAAGAAGTAAAACAAAAAATGGTAGAAGCACTAAAAGGCATAAAAATTGAGGAGTTCAAAACTGTTGAACAGTGGAAAAAGTGTCTCAATAGGTATATTGCATCACACGGAGAGTACTTTGAAGGCGACTGAAGTTTAAACATGTAAGAATAAATACACAATTTTTAAAATAAATAAATTTCAGGTCTTTTGGGGTCCTCATATGTTGAAGAAACCAACAGTGAGTAAGCATAAGCAGATACAAAAGAAGTAGAGCTCCTCTGGGTGTGGTTTGAGACAGACGTGGAGACAAATCCTGAAGTAGAGAGAGGGTTTGCCTCTTAAGGAGCTAGCTAGTGATGGAAACCTCACCAGAGGATTTTTTGCTTCCAAGAAGGAAAAAGTCATAATTGAACTTATAGATTGCTCTCTCTACAGAAATATGTGTATGAGTTCTGAAAGATAGAAGCTTTATTAATGAGCTGACCTAAACTTCAAGTGAGTGAGGTTATAGATTTTTTTTGACTTGTATCTTCTAATGAATGTTTAATAGACTAATCAAACCAATGGTGGTTTCTTTTAAAATTCCTGAATCCTTCTCCTGTACTTATGCCTTGCTTAACTATTTTCTTAAGATTTTTTTTTAATTCTCTTCCTTTTCAATTTTTCTTTTTTTGGGAGAGGGTACTAAGATGTCACAATAGGTTATTCGAAGAGCCTTTTTCTATACATTAAACATTTACATATGATGACTACTAAATAACATGCAAATCTAATATAAAATAGAAGTTTAGAAAGAGATCAATGATTGCCAGAGGCTGAGGGAGGGAGTTAATTACAAAGGGGCATGAGAAAATTTGGGGGAGTGATAGAATAGTTCTATATCCTGATTATGGTGGTGATTACTTGAATGTATGCATTTGTCAAAACTCATAGAACTGTACACTTAAAAAGGTTGAATTGTGAAGTATATAAATTAAAACTCAGTTTTAAAGGGAAAAAATTCAAATTCAAATCTGAAAAACAAATTAAAATAGCTACAGTAACTGGGGACCAGGCAATGTGGTAGTGGGATGCTATATGTTCTAATGTTTGAGAGACAACATGCTGTGTTGGTTAAGAACAATGGCCTCTGGTCAGGCTCGATGGATGGCTCAGCCTGTAATCCCAGCACTTTGGGAGGCCAAAGGAAGTGGATTGCCTGAGGCCATGCATTCGAGACCAGCCCAGGCAACGTATCGATCCCTGTCTCTACGATAAATTTAAAAAAATTACCCGGGCATGGTAGTGCAGGCCTGTAGTTCCGGTTACTTGGAAGGCTGAGGAGGAAGGATCGCCAGAGCCCAGTAGGTTGACACTGGGGTGGCTATGAGTGTGCCACTGCACTCCAGCCTGGGTAAGAGACTTCAACTCAAAAAAAAAAAAAAAAAGAAAGAAAGAAAAGGAAAAGAACAATGGCTTCTAGAGCCAGATGGTCTGATTCTCCCTGCAAATTGCAATCAATCAATCAATCAATCAATCAATAAATAAATTCCTTAGTTGTCTCAGTTTCCCAATCTGTCAATTTGAGGCAACAGCAGCATCTACCCCATAAGGCTGTTGTTACGATTAAACAACAGCAACAAAATTGAAGAAGGGGCACTGAAAATTTAAGGCTTTGCAATGAGAGAAATTCTCTGATGCTCTCTTTTTCCTCACCTCATGCTTGGTGAGGTCATCCTTGCCTCTGCTGAAAAACAGTCTTCATCACAAACACCTGTAGGTAACTCAGCCCAGCCTGCCAAATCAGGTACTGCTACTGAGTAAATGCTCTGGAATAAACCTCAGAGAGAGAATAAATCACCTCTTATGCCATGCTCCCTCCAGGTGAGGCCTGAGGTCATTGCAAGAGGCATAACAAATAGTTGACATAATATACCAAACTAGATTCTATAAGGAAAACTAAATGGAAAATTTTTCTTGAGTGCTAGCCACCTCTGACTGAAGAGACAGCGGAGCCAGTGTTATTATAGATGTGGTTGAATCAATAACACTTTTTCATTCATTTCTTTTTCATTTCACAAAAATGCCCATTTTAACCAGCAAAGAGGTAAGGAGATATTATCAAAGGCAATTTTTCATGCCACATAGATTATATTGTGGGACATATTGCTCTTCTAAATAGCCCTGTTTCTGTTTTTTTTTTTTTTCTCTTAGAAATGCATTCAATTCTCTTCCAGCAGTGTGAATTCATCTGGAAATCTATGACAATCAATTAAGTAAATGAGAAAATAGAATGCTTGTAATTATGATAATCAAGCTATACAAAACCCACCCTTTTAAGGTCTAATCCCCACATATCTTTAAGCAATATATTAATTAAGCTGTGGGTAATTGTTACAATTAGAATCAAGCTTTTATAATTAAAAAAAATCACTCTGAGAGAAAAAAGGAAATATTTTAAAAATATATGCAGCTGTTGGTTTTTAATGCATTTCATTATCATGACTACATTACCTTTTCAGGGACACATGGAGAAACAATTCCAGAATGCTTTACTGATGTGCTTTCTCATTCATAACCGGAAAGATTGTGTGTATAACACCTTTTTCAAATGTTTCCCTCTTTCTTTAGGTCAGGGGTTGGCAAACATTTCCTGTAAAGGGCCAGGTAATAAATCTTTTAAGCTTTGAAGGCGAAGAAGCACATTTGAAGATATATAATGGTACTTATATAATAAGAGAGAAAACAAATTTCCACAGTGTTTGTATTGACGGAATTCAAAATATAACAAAGTAATATTTGAGTAAAACATTTTTTTTTTTTTTTGTAATACACATCTACTAATGAGAAGAATGGCATCTTCACTGTTGGGCTAACATTTCACTGAGTTGGGATTCAAAGTTAGTGTCCCTGTCATTGAATCATTGCAGTTATTCATCAGGAAACCACTCCTAGTTTGTGGGCAGGAGATTGGATATAGTTCACAGATCATAGTTTGCCAATTCCTGCTCTGGGTCAGCATTCTGAGTTTTATTGAGCATCATCAGAAACACCTAGAGGGTGTGTTAAAATGGATTGCTGAGCCACAAGCTCAAGTTTCTGGTAAGGCTCAAGAATTTGCATTTCTAGCAAGTTCCCAGAGAAATCTGATGCTACTGGGCTGGGGGTCATATTTTAGAATACAGAACAGTATTGGTGTTGGTCCTTGAAAATGTCACATGAAATCCAAATCTATATATTTTATGTTTGTACTGTTAACTCACATAGTAACGCTCACTTGACAGACTTTACCTTTTTGAACTCTGAGGTAAATGCAGTAAATCAAAAGTTAAATTTCCATTAAAAAGTGAAGACCTACTTAGCTAGATTGGGACTGATAATAAAAGGAACTTCTGTCTCTTAAATAGCTCTCACTCTCTGGCTTACAGAGTTAGGTATAAGCAATCAGCATCTACTTGTCTGCTGTAGAAAATGTCTGAATAGATCTTTTCTAATCCAATTAAACTTTCGAAGTAGTATGCGATATACCAAAGGGTTTATGTGGGTGAAATATAAGAATGACATTTTTGTCTTGGCTTTAATGTGTCCTAATTCATCGAGCACATTATCAAAAATATAATGCCCCCAGTGGGGTGGAATTGTTGGTATGTCCAACCCATAGTATTAGACACAGAGGCTAGTTCAAACACTTCTCTGAGGTTGCCAATGGGCAAGTGAGTAACCTGTTTCCTAAATCCAGGAGTAGCCGCGGGTCTATTCACTAGATCTAATAGTCTCCACCTGGAGTGTTTAGTTGCATTGGGCTCTTGGGTCGAGCTCTGAATGACTTAACTATCACCTATATTGAAGTTGTAGAAAAGGTTAATGGTGAATGGCAGGGCATCAGCTTTTAGCAATCACGTCTCACCAAATAGATTCTTTAAAAAAAGAAGCAAAGTGGAAAATATGTTCTCCTTCTGTTTATTTGTCCCAGTGGTTTAAAAAATCAGCTTTATGGAACCGTAATCTTCCTCATGACAGATGGGCCTGTACACATAAGCATCGTGCTTTCAATACAGTTTATAATTCAGGAAGAAAGTGAAGGAAACTGAATGTAATGGCATCTTCAGCATCTATTTGTCATTTTTAGTTTTATAACATTGATATACAAAAAATAGTATTCTGATTAGCAGCTCGATTGGCAACCCATGTAACCCTAAATAGTACTAGAAACCTGGAGAGTGCACTTTTACAGACAATTACTTTTGGCGAAACAGTATATACAGTTTTGACAAATAAATACATAAATACAATCATTCATATATAACGTTATACCTAAATGTCAATTATCATCAACAAGCGTTTTTCTAGTAAATTACTTCTTTCTTTCACAAGTTACTTTGTTGCTTGTAAAAACTATCTTCACCGTTACAGAAGAAATGACATAATCAATTCCCCCACTAAACCCACATAATAGGAAAGGTAGAAAATGAATCCCAGACGCTCTAGATAAATACTTCATTGTCTTTTGATAGAAGAGATTTGATTGAAAAACTCCTTCCTTGGCTTCTCTGTCAAGAGTTTATTTTCCCCATGTCATGTCGTGCAAAGGGGTTTTGTTCTTCTGAATTTAATCCAAATTGAAAATGATCTTCACTTTTTGGATTCTGGTTATTTAAAAGTACAATATTACATATTGAAACTGGCATTTCCTCCATTATAAGAAGACACAAAGCCACCTAAACTAGCCACCAAAGAGAAAACTTTTTTTCTCAAAAAATAAATTAAAAAAAGAAACATTGAGAATATCGACACTGATTACTGATACCTATTATTACCCAGTGCAAAATGAACAAAAACAGGTGAGGGGACAGAGAGTTTTGTAAAAACTATCTGAATGAAACTTGGTAGAATACTGTCTGAAACATTATTTTATGTCAGGGCAATGATAAGAATGGCTCAAACAAATAATCGAAACAATAATTTGACCAGTGTCATATCATAAAACTAACAAAAGTAGAAAGTTAGAGCTTTTTTGTGATCACTTAAACTTTTTTTTTGAGCATTCAAAAAACGAAGGGCAAACATGCTTAAGGCTATTGAAACACTGGACAAATGGCCTTGTCTCACACCAAGCTCCATGCAGAAGAAAATGTTACACAGCAGGCACATTCTAGCTATACGTACAGTTGGGAAGAAGAAAAAAAATGCCTTTAAAATATATACATGTGGTCTTTGATGAATATTTACATCTTTGTCACATGGGCATTACCTAGCATAAAAAAGTTAGGAAATAGTTCTTTAAGACATATGATTCTCTGATTTTTGCTCCTTTTAAAGATTAGGGCTCTATTCATAATGTATACACACACATAGAAACCAATTCATAGATGTACATATACGATGTTTATAATGTGCAATTTCTCAACACCAAAGGTGGCCTGACTGAGAATGGGGTAGATGCAAGGCAGTAGTATGGGACAGAGACTTGATTCGGCTGCATGACTGGAAGGTGAACCAAGTACAAGGTTGTGAGATTTTCCCAGTGGTCACAACTCATAGCAGTTGAGGCTGCAGGGTTGGAGGGTGGCTCACTCTGTGCTGATTCATCTCTCCCCAGGCTACCTAATGCTCTTCTCTAGTCAAAACTGGCAGTCCTGCTGGCTATTAGATGAAGAAGTGTTAAGGGATGGGAAGCATTGTCTCATATTGGGTTACTTTAGGGTTGGGAATGAGAGATTCGGTGTTTCCAAGAAAGAGGCCATGACTTCCATTTGTTCATTTTGTCTCCCTGTTTGCTATTAATTTCTGTAGGGGTTTCCAACGACCAACTTAGAATAAATACATAAATAAATAAATAAAAAGATACACTCTTCCAGCTGTGAGGCGTTCTTTGAATAGATAAACAGGAGTTTTTTTCATGAATGGTAGAAGATGTGAAATGTGTGGGTTTGCTGAGAGCCTAGTCTTCTTCTGGTAGAGGTGGACTAGCTCTACCTGTCCTCAGAGTTCTTAGAAAGAATTCAGATCAAATGTTTCTTGAGATCTAAGTGACTGTGATGCCCTTTGCAAAGCATATGCCTCACTTACTGTAATATACCTTCAGTTGGAGGTTCCTTCCCAAAGAAAGACAGCTGCTTTCTCTTTCAGCACCTTGGGATTTCAAGACAACACCCTGACCTAATAACTTATTCATTAAAACCAGAGGAAATGGCAGAGAAATTGAAGCTTTCCCAAACATCTAACATATAGCCAAGAGCAAGTCAAAGTCTTGGAAGGATTAGGTGCACTGATAGTTCATAGTTGATCTTTATTTTGGCAGATTTCATAGTAAGATGATGTTACTACTACCAATGACCACCATTGTAATCATGTAATTATTTCAGTATTTAGCATAATGCATGGTACATTGCATTACGTAGCACCTTTTAAGCTAAGGATTCCAGAATACTTAGCAAATGCGATCTGTTCTCACAGTTCCTGTGAGGTAGGCGTTTTTGTTTTTGTTTTTAACAGCCATTTTAAAAATGAACATATTGAAGCACAGCAAGATTAAGATGCCTGCTCACATGGCCCAGTGAGTACGATGGGACCAAATAAGTTCAATAGGACCTGAACTCAGGCTTCCCCACCCCTCCTTCCCTTGAACATCAACACCATGAACCATGAACACCTTATAACAGCATTTCTGCTGAAGGTGCTCAGGTGTTTTCAGATGCTAGAGAGTATTATATCTGTCAACAGCAGGGCCACATCTTTCAATCATATTGGTATCCCTTCAAGATTTTCTCACATGCTTTGCAAATGTGTGGGAGGGACATCTTACACTATTGCCAAGCTTATGTTGTGTGTTAATTATAATGCATACCTAAATTTATATTTTCTCATGTGATTTACTGTTCCCTGGTCTCCTACCAACTTATTTTCTACACATAGAGACATGTGCCTGGCAGATCCAGAAACTGCAAAAAATGCATTTAGCATTGTATGGAAGGAAGCAAGTAGGATTACATTTGGCAAAGTCTCCTTGGAGGCACCAAGTAATGTTTGTTCTGAAAGAGCAAAAAAAGGAAAAGAAAAATTCTCTTGTTTACTTTTCTTAGTAGCATTTTATATACATTCCACCTGCTGACCAGGTTTAATCCTTGGATGAGCAAGCAGAGTTGTCTTCCAACCATACAGAATATTTGACTCTTAAGTTTAAATTCCCATCCACTTAATCACAGCTTCCCTGCAGCATAAGTTCATTTATTGGCAAAACTGCAAAGACTGTATACATTACATGGCAATATATGTAAAAGTTGAATGTAACAACACACATAATGTTAATAATCTATGTCTAATGTGTCTTCCTGACTGTACATCCTTTCTGAATTGCTTTTGAAAAGGTTTATTTTACTTATGCATTAATTTTTGCAGAGATGATATGAAGACATTACTGTGAGTTTCAGTTTCCAAGAACCAAATTTTTATCTCAGATGCAGCAACTAAGTCCTAGGAGTTGTTTGGAAGTCACTTTTTGAGATAAATGGCAATGCCCTGGGACCTGAGAATGAAATCTGGCCCTTCCAGCTCATTGATTGTTTCTATGACCAGAGCCTAACTTTTGTAAATTGGTAATCCAAGAAAGGAATTAGAAGCAGGAAGCAAAAACTTTACAAAACCCCTTCACCAGTTCATTTCCCCTGTAAAATACCAACACCGTAGGCCCCATTTCTTAAAAAAGAAAAGAAACATATTTACATTGGTAAAAATCCTAACATCTGAGATGTTTCTTGCTTGACATGTCATTCCAGATTCTGTGCATTTCTTCTGGAGAGATCTGATGCACGGTAATAACCCGGCGATATCTACACAAACTATAGGCCATTTTCCAGTGATTGAAGCCACTGTTCTGGAAAGGATGTATGCCCAGCTTTCGAAGACACAGTCCCACATATACGTCTTCAAGGTGAAGCAGCCTTGTGTGGAGTGAGGTCTTGTAAATGAGTTCAGCCACATCGGCTGAAAAGATATAGCCAGTCCCCGAACAGAATGGTGGGTAGTTACTGTCAGGGTACAAATCCCTGGGCATATACCACTTACTGCGGACGTCCCGGATTGGGCCTCCATTGATGACATAGCCAGTAAAATACCTTCTTCTTGGCTTAGTGGAGGGTTTAAGTAATTTATAAATAAGGTTGTCCATGTTTACAAAAATGTCACTGTCTGTTTTCATGACATACTTGGCTTTTGAACAAAAAGTGGCCACCCATCTCATCCCCATTAATGTTTTCAGGGTAAGGTTATGGTAGGAGTCAATGAAGTCCTCCACAATGATGTCATGGAAGATTTGGCTCTCTTGCTCCACCATCTGATTCAGAACAGGATCAGCGTTCTTGCCCAGGAGGAAGAGAGTGGCTATCTTTATGCCTTTAAAGTTGTTCTCATCCCCCCAGGTCTCTCGGATTGCCTGGCGGGCATCGAATTCCTTGTGAGTGGTACTGATGAGAATTACAAGGAAAGGAATGTTTTTCTCACATTTGTTGGGCTCATTGATAAGAAATTCAAAAGAATGTGGGTTTATGGGTCGAGTTCTTATGTTGCCAAAGGTGAAATTTTTTCTGGCAACCGTTAGGTGGCTGAATGGCTTGGAGCCAGTGTAGGAAGAAGTAGGACGGGTTATACTCAAGTACCAGAGAGCACTGGCCCAGCACACAACTGTCAAAACATACAAACAGGAGACCTTTGAAGCCATTGTCTTGAGAGCACGTCTATTCCCAATATGGAAGAATACGCCTTCTTGGCACTGGTTTCTTTACACTTTGCAAAGGCAGCATATTACTAATAAATCTCAAAGTCTGACAGGATAGCGTGAGGTGGGGATTGTCCCTGGGCCTCAGTGGCGGTTTGGCATCTCAGCTTCAATACACTCTGCTTTCTTCCAAACCCGATGGAAGTTGTCATGCCCCATCAGTCTTCTTCCTAACTCTGCAAAATCAACAAAGTACAGTTGTCATTTAGGTTTGTTTAGCCGCTCTACATTCTCAAATAAACATAGCAAGGGTAGAAAAATTCCCCACGATGACTAAAATATACATGACCATTTATTTCCATCAGTATTGAAAATTTTCTGAAACAACCATCTCCCCCCTTCTCTCCCTGATAGAAGTTTTGTATGTACCTTCATACCCAATTAACAAATACATAGTTTTTGAACTCCAGATGAATAGGAAGTAAACTGAACATTAGTAATTTAGAAAAGGGGCCCTGCCTCACAAAAGACTTGTTTGCAGTTAAATATTTTCTGTTGCTAAAGTTTTCTTTCAAGTAAGAAATTCTCACACGTGACTTCATACCTCTTTTTCATTTTTCCAAGTCTGAGTTTTTGTTTGCTTGGTTCTGATGAAGTAATAATTTCTCAGCATCTCTTTGGTTTCTCTAACTCTATATTTGAATATGTGTTCATCAC
Organism: Carlito syrichta; assembly: GCF_000164805.1. Classification (NCBI taxonomy): domain Eukaryota; kingdom Metazoa; phylum Chordata; class Mammalia; order Primates; family Tarsiidae; genus Carlito; species Carlito syrichta. The sequence goes on from NW_007016069.1 coordinate 168,703, forward strand.
AAATGAAAAAATTATCTGCGAGTATCTTTGTCTCTTCTGGCTCAGACTTAGAAGTAATTCCCAATGACTTCTTCCTTCCTTTCTTTCTCCCTTACTTTGGCTCTCACAACTCTTAACTCCTAATTATCAGTTTTCTATGAGGTTTTATACAGAGAATATGCTGACCCCTCAAGCATGGAATCCATGATCCAAGTGCCTTTTCAGACAACTTGGCAGCATTTGTTTTGGAGTTTATCTAAATGGTGTTGCTTTCTATGGTTTTCAACAATTCCCTTAATTAAATCACACTGGCCCCTTTTAATATTTTTAAGCTTAGCTACATTTGCCTATAAACAGCATAAGTATTATGAGAGTGTCAGTTGAGCTTGGGGGTCACAAATCCAATGAAAATGTGACAGAGTTCAGTTGGTGTTCAAATTTAAAAGCTATCTTTGGAGCTCTTACTGTCTACAACTTCTAGTGCTTTATAGAACTTTTAAAACACCATGCCAGTTAAACCTATATGCCAGTTTACAAAGACCATTCATGTAAAAAATTGTCTTCCTTCCTCATTAGAGTAGCATATGGTAGTCCTGGAAGGCAGAGATAGCAGAGAATAGATATCAATTTTAGCAAAGTTAGCTTCAAAGAAAACTATGTGCTTAAATGTACAGACTGTGTTGAAATAATTTAACTGGGATTACAGATTGAACATCTTGCTTCTGAGCACAATAGTCATAATTAAATAAAAAGACATGATGGACAACAGCAGAGATAATATACATCCTCTTGTCTAAACCATAGCTGTCTGGGAATATATGTCTGTATGAGACCAGCAATAACTCAGTGTGGTTATAGTTCTGACTAAATGAATATTAGAATGGCTTTAAGCAGCATGACTCTAGGCACAGTCAGGTCTTCATCCAACCCATAATAAGTATGCTCTAAATATAGGCTCCGGTGTCCTTGGTCTCCTAGAGGAAATTTCGGCTCTCAGGTGAACCAAAGCTGATAAAAAGAGGGATGTTATGTGCCTCAAGCTTTGAAACTTTAAACAGTAAGCAAAAGAAAGTGAGAGAAACCAGTAATAGAGAACAGGGTCTTTCAGTTTGGGATGTGCAGACATGGACTCCATTCTAATTCCAAAAGATTGTGACTGATTTCTCTACCTTTGTCCTAGCCTGTGTCCCTCATTCTTTAAGCCTACCTTTATCATCATATTGCCCTTGTCCCCTTGGATATGTTTCTACTAAATTGTGAGCCACCTATAACTAAGATATCAGGGGCCTTCCAAAAAACCTCATCTGGAAGGGGCTCTTGCCATGTATAATGGGAGTCAGTAATTAGGCTATTAATGGAAGATTTCTCCACTTTATCTTTTGATCTCTTTTTATTGTTCTTTTCCTATCCCTACAGAGTTAATTTCACAAGTTATTATCCTCTATCTCTATAGTTAAGCCTTCAGTCAACTTTCAAATTTATTCATGTGTTTGTTAATTCATTTATCTATCAACCAACCAAATCAAATATTTGTTGAGTGCCTGTTATGTGTGAAGAATTGGAAAAACAGGAATAGAACTCATATTCCTCTCCTAAGAAACTGCTAGTTTAGAGGGAAATATTTCAAGTAAATGAAGAAAATTGGAATAAAGGTGTTCACCATAAGACTAGTGGAGTACATGGGGAGGTGGGGTGGCGGACAGGTACAGTCCTTCAGACTGTGCACAATACAACTCCAGGGGACACCATTCCCATAGCCTTCCATGTGAATGCCACTCCTCCATCCCAGAGTCAAACAGCGAAGGAACCCTGGGGAAGGCACTATGACATATTCAGAAAAGGTGAGCTAATCTGAATCTTCAAGGACAGCCAGAAAATATCTGGGTGAGAGTTGGGCATTCTAGGCAAAGGAAACAGGACATGCAAAGGCATAAAATGAATGAGAGAAGCATAGTGTGAACCAGGACTGTAAACAGTTGAATAAAGAAAGAGGACCTGTGATGGGGAGGAGGCTGAGGTGTCGAGAGATAAGCAGGGGTCAGATGGTGAGTGTTGCTCAGAAACCACTTTGAGCTGAGTGGCTGTGCAATCTAAAGTCTGTGAGGGAGGATTTTACCTTCCCGAAACACTGTCTGCAGATTTTGATAGCAACTAATTCTTTTGTATGAAGAATTTTTCTTTTTCCCTATGGTTCTATTTCCTAGAAGAGTAAGTGAAAATCTGTTTATCTGATACCTTTGTGTGTGAGTTTCTGGGGGAAGGAACTGTATAAACATAGGTACCTGGTAGGTGTAGAAAGATCTGGGAGGTAAAAAAAGGTGAGAAGGTGGGGAGAAATATAAAAGAAATAGATGAGAGCATGAAACAAATTTATGTATTTAGAAATACTTTTTTACAAAAGAATGAGCATTCTTTTCTGGCCAGTTAATAAATATAATAATTCTTGCCATTATTATCAGAGCCTTCATTAAAAATTGCATATAAAAGACAAGGTACTGTGTTATGTGATATATTCTCTGCCGATCTATTCTATTTTATAGAGTTTCATTCCTTACAGTGTTATAAGAGAGGTATAATTTTCTCCATTTGGCAGATGAGAGAATGGGCACTCAGAGATATTAAGTAGCTTGCTCAAGATCACACAGCTAGTGAATGACTAGGTAAGTAGTCTCTCCCAGGCTTCCTAAGACCTGGTGGGATAAAAGGCATGATCTTGGATGGGAAAGTCCAGAGTGGCAGGGGAATCTCACGCTGCTATTCTCCCAACAATTCATGCATTTATTTTCTTAGATGTGTTTTCATGGCTTGGATTTTTTTCTAATCCATTCTGGTTTGCTGCACACTGAACTATACCAATTCTGTAGGAATTCTTGAGCATCAAAAAGTGATGATTTGCAAAGAGCACATTATAGCTTGAAGATGCTTAGGGCAGGTTAGGGAAGCTCAACCACTGAAGAGGGTTAGAATCACTTTACAGGTCCTTCTCTCTGAAGTCCTGAAAGACACACACACACACACACACACACACACACACACACACACACACACACACACACACAAACAGTAGACATGAAAAGAAGAGTAGGCATATTATTACCTCTTAGTCAATACTAGACACAAGTTAGAATTTAGTAACTCCTCTGTTAAAATAGCAGAGGATTTGAAATGTGAAAAGGAACTAGCATAAAATATGAACAGTGGCCAATAATGTAGACTTAGAGCAAGGGATGATAAAAATGTCGGATAAAGTCATCGGTAATGGGTCAGTACATCCATAGTATACTCCTTCAGTAATTTGGACTTACAGTGTGGATTTTCTGTGTCTCAGTGTCTTAGGCACACACACACACACACACATACACACACACACACATACACACACACACACACATATGTATAAAAGGGAAAAAATAACATCTGTTTTATCTCCAAATACATTATAGTTATTAACAACTATTGTCAAATCGTTTACGTTTCTAGGAAAAGAGTTCTATCTAGGCAGATGGTATTATGCTACGGACAGTGGGCTCTAATGTGGGTGAGGGGATTATATCAGTGCGTCAGTTCATGATTTTGGAGCCTGAGCACATATATTGTTCAGTTCTTCTAAATAAGTAGTATTGCTGTTAGTGTTTTGGTTTGTTCATCCAGGTTAGAGAGTAGATTGCACAGAGTTTCCTGCTGGAGAAATCAGTTTCCTTCCTAGAAAACGCAAAGCCAAAAGCTCTGAAAAGCCAGAAAAAAAAAAAATCCAGCTGAAAAGTTCTGGAGAAGGCACTGAGTGCCACAAAGCAGAATCCTCTGGAGGGCTCTTTCAGTTTTACAAGATTTTAAAAAAATCCTGTTTAACAGACAAGTTAATATGTCAGTAAAATAGAAAGTTGCACATATAACATGTGTCATTTTTTTTAGCAGATTTACCACAATCACAGACACTGATGACACATTAACTTGTCATCCATTAAATACAAATCCCTCTAAATAGAAACATTCAACTAGAACACTTGAAAGACTTTTCCCCCAGGGGCTATACAGATTTCAGATTACCTCATTCACAGAACTCTCCAGTAACTATCCACCTTCCCCTTTCAGGAAGTTAATGGGCCAGAATTTTCAATTTAAGAAGCACATGTTTCTTCTAGAAACTGCATGGTGGATTGTCTGTTATTTTGAATAATTTATTTTTAAAAAAACCAAACTTACTGGAATTGCTCTTTTGTATAGCCAGAGGCTTAGAAGCAGGAAGGTAGTGTGTTTTGAACTGTGCATAGTTTAGGGTGTCAGCTTTATGTCCACCTTCATCAGGGTTCAGGCAGTGTGGTGGTTAATTTTATGTATCAACTTGATTGGGCTGAGAATGCCCAGATAGCTAGTAAAACATTATTTCTAGGTGTGTCTTTAAGGGTATTCCTGGAAGAGATTAGCATTTGAATTGGTAGGATGAGAAAGAAAATTGCCCTCACTAATATTAGTGAGTTTCAGTCAATACACCAAGGTCCTGAATAGAAATAAAAGGTAGAGGAAGGACAGATTTGCTGTCTCTGCTTGAGGTGAGACATCCATCTTCTCTTGCCTTTGGACATCAGTGCTCCTGGCTCTTGGACCTTTGGGCTCAGACTAGGACTTACAACTTTGGCTACCATGGTTCTTAGACCTTTGGGCTTGAGTCTGAAACTATACCATCACTTCCTCCTTTGCTTCACCTATGCGTGAGGTTGCAGGAGGTTTACCAAATGGCCTGCTTCCATTCTTTGGTGTCTCAAGGATTATCTCCAGGTTCTGATTTCTCTTGCATTTTCAAATCTACTTTATGTGTTCATCAAAGTGCACTGAACACTACTGGACATCAGGCACTGAGCTGATGAGACATATGAGAGTTTGCTTTCTAGGAAGGAAAGGCAGAAAATAAACACATGAACAAATGCAAAAATAGTCTCAGCTAGTTATAAGTGCCATGAAGTAAATAAAGGGGTAATGGGATAGAGTTTGAACAAAGGTGGGATGAGGGAGAAGGACTAACATTAGATAAACTGATCACTCTCTGAGTTGGCAACATCTGAGCTGAGAACAGAATGCCTTGTTATCTCTGGTTCAGTCTCTGAGTTTTTTTAGGAAACTTTTGTCTCATTTGCTTGACTCTTTTTGATTAATGCTATATCAGGATCATCTTTCTAGTTTTTGACCTTACCCCTCCCTGTGTCTTGTATCATGTTGTCTTTGTGTTTCCCAGTGGTGGCAATTTCTGTCCACTCCTGAAAACACCCTAGCCTCTAGGGCCATAGGTTATCTGCTGTAGTAGTTTGCTAGGACTACCATAATCATAATGAAGTACAGATGCTCCTTGATTGACTATGGGGTTATGACCTAATAAATCCATCTTAAGTGGAAAAATTGTAAGTTGAAAGTGTATTTAATACAAGGAACCTACTGAACATCATAGCTTAGCCTGGCCTACTCACTTATGATCAGAACACTTATGTTAGCTTACAGTTAAAAAAAAATCCTCTAACACAAAGCCTATTTTGTAACCAAGTGTTGAAAATCTCATGTCATTTATTGAATACTGTACTTACATAGAAATGACTACAGTTTGGCACCATCTTAATGCCAAAAAATCATTAAGTTGAAACATCATAGGTTGGGGACTGTCTATACTTTGCCCCACAAGACTTCACTTCTTCACATGTTACCTTCTTGATTTGAGCTGGTATATGAGCAGGTAAATTCTTGGGTTTTGATAAACCAACTTTTAAAGAGTGAAAAATTTGCAACTGGCATCCAAAAAAGAATGAAATACAAGTGTGAAAAGGGACACACTTGTATTTATCTTTATATTAAAAGAAAGATGAGCTAGTTCAAATTCTTTTCCTAAGGCCAAGTGAAGAATATGTTGGCCAGGTGCAGTTGCTCAAGCCTGTAATCCCAGCACTTTGGGAGACTGAGGTGAGAGGATTGCCTGAGCCCACGGTTTCAACACCAGTCTAGGCAACTTCGCAAGACCTCATCTCTACAAAAAAATAGCTGGGTATGGTGGTGTGTGCCTGTAGTTCCAGCTACTAGGATGGCTGAGGAGGAAGGATTTTCTGAGCCCAGCAGGTTGAGGCTGCAGTGGCTGTGAGTATGCCACTGCACTACAGCTTGTGCTACAGAGTGAGAAACGCTAACTCAAAAAAAAAAAAAAAAAAGCTGGTGTGGTAGCAGTTCCAGCTACTTGGAAGGCTGAGGTGGAAGGATCGCTGGAGCCCAGCAGGTCGACTCTGGGGTGGCCGTGAGTGTGCCACTGCACTCTAGCCTGGGCAACAGAGTGTGACTCCAACTAAAAAAAAAAAAAAGTCTTAGTTTTAAGCAGTGCTCTTTCCTCTGACCCCTTTATAAACTCAAATTAGTTAAGAAAGATAAGTCAGGACTGAGGTACATTTCCAAAACTAGCAGTTCCTGATGCACAGGCTTGGTTTTGGAGAATATAGACAATTCTCCTGTCTCACCTCCTACTAATAGTACTTCTGTTATTCAGAGTTAATTTTAAATATTCACAGATCACATGACATTACAAAGGTTGTTTTACCATAGAGATTTGCATAATAACTTTAAAAACTGATGAAGAAAGATGAAGCAGTTGAAAAAAAGTAAATCTGATATTAGCCAGATAAAAGAGACAAGACAGAAAGAGAGAGGGAGAAAGGGCTAACTACTTGTGCTTATGAAATGCTCTGAAATAGGCGAGGAGCTGGCTGTATAGCACATCATGATATTGAGCAGGGAAAAGAGATCCTTTCTGGAAAATGTTTTGATCTCAAATGACTTTCCTTGGTGCTGCATAGGAGTGAAATCAAAGTATTTCATTCTGTGGGGAAATACAGAAACTCAAACTGCAACAGAACTAATTGATAAATAGGCCCCAATGGCCAGAGATTCTAGTTGGCTGCATTAATTTGGTGTATGGTTATCTGATGCCCGGTTCCCAGCTCCCTCTCTTTTCCCCCCTTTGTAATTATGCTGTAAATAAGCACAGGAGAGGAAGAAATAAGACACTACTAGCACTAGATAGTGGTCCTTGAAGGAAAAGTTTCGTAAACCATTACGCTACCCACCTTGCTAACTTATTATCTCTCCAAATCACAGAAGGCTGAATGTCCCTCCTAGTCTTTCTTTGAAGTAAGCCTCTTTGGCTATTTAAGGAACCATACCTATAGAAGCTGAAATCCCTGAATGCTCATAGAAGTAAGTGTTCTGACTCCTCTGCCTCAGATAGACAAAGAGCTCATTTGTTCCTTTTAAAAGTTTAATTATGAATCTTTTCAAAGAGATCTCATAATTGAACTTACCCAACAGATCATTTGCAATGAAGAAGTAGTGTGGAGCAGAAGGCAATATTCATCATGACTTGGCAGTTGAAATTATTTCCCTCCCAAATCTGGAAGAAATGATTTGAACCTTTCTCCTTTTTAATTCAATATACCTTGACATTTATTGAAAAGGTCTTTATAAATCCCTGCATTCAGAAAAATGAGGCCAATTTGAGAACGGGGTGGTCGGGATGAGGACGTCTTTGTGTGGGCTTGGGGCTCTTGCTGTTCTGAAAGTCACATTATTTCACTGAGGAGAATGTGCACTTCAAATTAGAAGGGAAGATTATAGCTTTTTTCAAATCAATGTGTTGCCCTAGTTCTAGAATTCAGAGAATTTTTTAACATCGCTACAATCCTCTCAGGGAAAAATGAAAATGAGGATATCTCATTATTTTAAATAAATGCCTGGCTTCCTTTGCAGTGATGGATATTGTGTCTTGACTGCCTTATATAAGACACATTTTTAAAGCTAGGCAGAGCAATCACTTATTTAATCATTGGAGCCTGGAAGCCTGGCAATGTGATTGGGCTTCGGGTGGGGCTTCTCCACTGGGAAAGGAAATGCCAGTATTTTTATTAGAAATGTGGAAAGGGATGAGAGGAAAGACATCCTACTAATATAAACAGCAGCTGGGAGAATTTAAAAATGATGAGCTATGTGGTAACAAAAAGAGTATTCATTTGGTCCATTATTTTGGGGGAGGCTGATATAAATGGATATTTTTAGAAATCAAAAAGCTGTTAGTGTGTTTACTATCTAAAATTTACAATGTCTAGGGAGATAGTTCTCAGCTCACCACAAAGAAGTAATATTGTATTAGATCATATTTCAAGGAATAACATTAGTACTATGTAGCAACTGCTAACACATGAAAGAGATTTTGCAAATTATCTTTTTCTTTTTTTTGTTTTGTAACTCAAATGCGCCTTTATACAATATCAATTTATTGGAATCCATAATAGCCAAAAGTAATTGTATGTAGCTGCTGTCAGTGAAAATTAGCTTTATGGCAAAGAAAGATCCAGATTTAAATTCCAGATCTTTCTAGTCATCAGCTTTGAAGCCTGTGTAAATCTAAGTCTTTGTTTCCTCATCTATAAAATAAGAATGGTAACATCTGGCTATACGGCAGTAAGGGTTACTGTGAGATTCAAATGAGACAATGTATGTGAAACTACTGTAGCCTAATAGTCTACATGAATGTAAGATATTATCATTATTAACATAAACATGGTAAATAAATAAAATCCAGATACGATCGCTTATAAGATGTTTCATGAGGAATGATCAGACAGCACATTTTGACTAATTGGTGCAAAAGCAGTCTTTTTATTTTGGCTCTTGCTCAAAAGGAAAAAAACAAAACAAAACAAAACTTGGCACATTCAGATGACTATTTTCATAAGAAGTTTTCATTTTATTCTACAGGGCCTAGAGAAAAAAAAGTCTTGCATTTCTGTAACAAAAAGTGCATATACAAGTTAGAGCAAATGTCATTATGACTATTATTGTTAGCATTAGTGTGACATAGAATTTTAATTTTTCAAATATAACTTTAGAGTATTAAAAACCTACCAGATTTATATAGCCTTCTGAATAACACTTACATAGCCATAATTGGCATTCTATGTATACTAAAATAGCCTGAAATGGCTATGGTTATTTTACAGAGTTTTAAGACAAAGTCACTACATATACTATGTACACACTATATATGTTTGTGATTTTTTTTTCTTGATAGGCTTGGCAAGGTTGTAATGAAACATAATCTGAAATGTAATACTGCCAAGTGTATCATCATTTAATCACTTAACCAAGAGATTTACCAATTTTCGGCACTAGAATCAGATTTATGAATTATTCTAGAAATGTGCCCCAAGGAAAACTTGGGTGACAATGACAGTTTTATTTGGCAGAGTAGCTTCTTAACCAAGCCTTTTTGTTTCTGAGCTCTGTGGTTATGTTATAATTTTCCTAAATTAGCACTTACTGGCCAATCAGGCGAAAAAGCTGTGCTTTGTTTGGTTCTCACCAACAATCATCTATGTTGGTGCTCCACAGTCCTCCCGGCTGCCAATCCTCAGCCTTGCATGGGCTCACGAGCTATCCACCACACATTTGCTCAGCTTCTGCCCCACTGTATACCAGTTTATGCTTGAGATTTTTATTTGTATGCATTCCCCTCTTTCACACTTTCCTTCTTGCTAATGATTTTTATTTCCTTTATGGTTAGAGACCCAGCCTGCCAGTTCTCATCCTACTGGCCTCAATCGGCTCTCATAGCTCTTTCCCACAATCGATTCACATTGCTCTTGAATTGCTTTAGGCTAAACTGAACTCCTCTCACTTGAATTCCATGAAAAGGATTATCATCGCGATCTCTCCCAAGGCCTTCACTTTCCAATTCTCATTCCTTTGTCACTTCTCCATTCTCTCTTCCCCACTGCGTCCATCATCTCTATTTTTACTCTTGGTTCTGCACATATTCTGGGGAAAGGTCTCATAATCAGAGAGATGTGAAGGTAATCTGGTCTCTTAGACAAAGCCTGGGATCGACAATCGACAGAAAACTAGGTGTAGCTATGCTATAACATCTCTTGGGAAGTCTTTCTCCTTAAAAATATCTTTGTTTCAAAATTGCATTAATCCTCAAGCATCAGAAATTCTGCCACTAGCATATGCTTTCTCAGTCCCCTTAATGAAGGACTCTTCTCCCATGTTTGGTGTTCTTAGTTTCTTCATTTCCGTTGGCTCCTGTTTTGTTTCTAGAAGTGCTTGTCTTCCTTTGCTTAGAGAAGTAGTAACAGCGAAACCTTCTCTTGACCCTGGCATCATTTTCAATTAATGTTATTCTTCCTTTGGTTTCATAGCTAGGGGCCTTAAATGAATGCTCTCTCCTGCTTTTCCCCATTTCTTCACCTATTTAACTCTTGCAATTCATTAGCATGGCACTCGATGCCATTCTGAGTAAAGCAAGAGACTTCCTCAGGCCAGGCCTCCCTGTTCTCAGTTGTTGTTGATACAGAGTCCCTCTCTTCTTTCATTTCCTGCTTTGGATTCCTTCTCACTGCATCTTCATGTCTCTCTGTTCACCTTCCTGATGGTCCTTTGTGTTTTCCTCTCTTCACACCTCCTGGGCCTGCTCACTAGAGCCACTAAATCAGTGCTCAGCCATCCCTCCAGTCTCAGCATGGGGCGCTCATGCTCTTGAGAGCGGAACTTCTGTTATGGACTTGCCAACCACATTCACCAGAAAGGTGAATCGGAGACCAATTCACTACATACCCCTGCTCATATTTGGTACTGCTTTCTCTTAGGGTGCAAATGTAAGTTTATATGAAAGGAAGCAGTTTGTTTTCCTTCTGCTTTTTGCTTTTATTTTGGTGATAATATATTTTATTTTATTTTTATTATTTTTAAAAATTATTATTATTTTAAAATTTATTTATTTATTATAAAGATGTGGGGTACAATTCAGGGTTAGGTATACAAACATTGATCATGCAGGTACCCTTGTTGATGAGGTCTGCCCCTCCCTCCCCTAGCAGTTTCCCTCAATTGCCAGCCCAACCCCCTCCCCTGACAGTTTTCCACTAATGCCAGTCACTTTCTTATAGCATTATAGTTGTTCAAGATCACCTTATGAGTGAGAACATATGGAACCCAGTTCTTTGTTTCTGTGATAAATCACTGAGTATGATCGACTCCAAATCCATCCAATTTGCTGCAAAGTCCATATATTTGTCCTTTTTTTTTTTTTTCCTAAGTTGGAGTCTCACTCTGTCACCCAGACTGGAGTGCAGTGGCACGTTCCCGGTCACCACAGCCTTGACCTGCTGGGCTCCGACGATCCTTCTGCCTCAGCCTTCCAAGTAGCCGGAATTACAGGCATGCGGAATTACAGGCATGCAGCTGATTTTTGATTGACTGTAGAGATGAGGTCTTGCCAAGTTGCTCAGGCGGGTCTCAAACCCATGGGCTCAGGTAATCCACTCACCTCAGCCTCCCAAAGGCACAGGATTACAGGCTGAGCCACCGAGCTCAGCCATTTGTCCTTCTTTATGGCTGCATAATATTCCATTGTGTATATGTACCACATTTTTAAATCCAGTCCAGCTTCGATAGGCAACACGGTTGGTTCCATGTTTTGCTATTGTGAATAGAGCTGTAACAAACATGTGTGTGCAGGTATCTTTTTGGACGAATGATTTGAGTTCCTTTGGGTATATTCCCAATAGGGGAATTGCTGGGTCATATGGAAGGTCAATTTCTAATTCTTTCAAAAATTGCCACACTGTCTTCCAAAGAGGTCGTACTAGTCTGCATTCCCATCAGCAGTGTAGAAGTGTTCCTTTTTCTCCACATCCTCGCCAGCATCTGTTGCTGTTTGTTTTATTAATGATGGCCATTCATACAGGGGTTAGGTGGTATCTCAATGTGGTTTTGATTTGTATTTCTCTGATGATGAGTGAGGCTGAGCACTTTTTCATGTGTCTGTTTGCTGCCCATATATCTTCTTTTGAGAAGTGTCTATTCATGTCTTTTGCCGAATTTTAAAGGGGCTATTTGTTTTTTTCCTTTCGGCGCATTTGAGTTCCTTGTAGATTCTAGATGTTAGGCCTTTGTCAGATATACAGTTAGCAAATATTTTTTCCCATTCTGTGGGGTGTTTCCCTGCTCTCTTGATGGTTTCTTTGACTTTGCAGAAGCTTGTCAGTTTGATGAGGTCCCAGTTGTCTATCTTATCTCTTATGGCCTGGGCACTTCGGATTTTGATCAGGAATCAGTTGCGAGTTCCAACTTCCGTAAGAGTGTCTCCTGCATTTTTTAAGGTTCTTACAGTTTGAGGTTTTATGTTTAGGTCTTTGATCCATTTAGAGTTAATTTTTGAGTATGGTGATAGGTAGGGGTCCTGTTTCAATCCTCTGCATGTGGTCAGTCATTTTTCCCAGCACCATTTACTGAATAGGTTTTCCTCTCCCGAGTGGTTGTTGTTGGAGACTTTGCCAAAGATGAGTTGGTTGAAGAATTGAGGCTTTGCTTCCGGAATCTCTATCCTGTTCCATTGGTCTATGTGCCTGTTCTTGTACCAATACCAGGCTGTTTTGATTACTGTAGCCTTATAGCAAAGTTTGAAATCTGGAAGCGTGATACCTCCTGCTTTGTTTCTTTTGCTAAGGATTGTTTTGGCTATTTGTGGTTGTTTAGGTTTCCATATGAATTTCTGTATTGTTATTTCCAGGTCTGAGAAGAATGATATTGGTAACTTAATGAGCATTGCGTTGAATCTGTAGTTTGCCTTTCGTAGGATGGACATTTTAACAATGTTGATTCTTCCTATCCATGAGCATGGAGTATTTTCATTTGTTTGTGACTTCTTGGATTTCTTTGAGCAGTGTTTTGTAATTCTCATTGTAAAGGTCTTTCACTTCTCTTGTTAGGAAGATGCTGAGGTATTTCATTTTTTTGGTGGCTATCGTGAATGGGATTGTGCTTTTAATTTGGGTCTCTGCCTGCTTGTTGTTGGTGTATAGGAATGCAACTGTCTTTTGCACATTTATTTTGTATCCTGAGACTTTGCCAAAGTCCTTTATCAGTGCAAGCAGGTTTTTGACAAATTTCTCTTGGATTTTCAAGGTATAGGATCATATCATCAGCAAAGAGGAATAACCTAACTTCCTCTTTTCCTATTTGGATACCCCTGATGTCCTTCTTTTGTCTAATTGCCCGAGCTAGGACTTCCAACACAATGTTGAACAAGAGGGGTAAGAGTGGGCAGCCTTGTCTTGTTCCAGTTTTCAGGGGAAATGTTTCTAGTTTCTGTCCATTTAGCAGTATGTTAGCTGTGGGTTTGTCATAGATGGCACTTACTATTTGGAGGTATGTTCCTTCTATACCTAGGTGTTTGAGGGCTTTTATAAAGAAGGGATGCTGAATTTTATCAAAAGCTTTTTCGAATGATATAATCATGTGGTTCCTGTTTTTACATCTGTTGATGTATTTAATGACATTTATGGTCTTGCACATGTTGAACCAGCCCTGCATCCTGGGGATGAAGCCTACTTGGTCATGGTGGGTAATTTTTGAGATGTGTTTTTGGATCCTATTTGCTAGAATCTTGTTGAGGATTTTTGTATCTATGTTCATAAATGATATTGGCCTGTAGTTCTCTTTCTTTGTTGGATCTTTACCCCGTTTGGATATCAGTGTGATGTGAGCTTCATAAAATGATTTGGGGAGAATTCCATATTTCTTGATTGTCTGGAATACTTTCAGTAGGATTGGTATCAGCTCCTCATTGTATGTTTTGTAGAATTCTGCTGGAAAGCCATCCGGTCCAGGGCTTTTTTTGGTAGGTAGGCTTCGTATGTCAGAGTCAATTTCCTGGGTTGTTATTGGCCTATTTAGTGTCTCAATGTCTCCTTGTTTCAACCTGGGGAGTTTGTATTATGTCAAAAAGTTGCTAATGACAACACAAGGTTTAAAAGTGATTCTGTACTTTTATTCACCTACATAGATGTGAGTTTTATTTGCTTTAGATTTGAGAAGTCAGCCTGTTTCTGAAACTGTTAAAATGTTACCAAGTTCCACTCAAAGCATAATTTTACCTAGCCCACTAGAGATGACTTTCCATGAAATTCTGAAGCAATTTTTTAAATTTAGAGACTGCATTTTAATAGTCTTTTCTTCAGTAAGTTCTAAACAGATGGTACAGGTGATTTTTCTAAGAAATGTCCAGCTTTGCTTTGCCTTTCTCTTAGTATGTAATTTGAAAGGTCACCAGGCAGTTTGAAAATTTTGTAGAGGTAGAATTTAGGGACGGTGTTCAAGTATATTTGGAAACAGGTCAGTTGTGAAAGGAAGTAGTACTTTTTTTTTAAACACATGGACTCATACAAATTAGAAATTAAAGGAAAATAATCTCATTTGCCATTCTCTCCCACATCTTTTCAGTCAAAAGGGTAACCATTTTCACTACTGGATGGATTACTACAGAACACACTTCTTAAGATTTGTTAAATCAAGGTTATGACATTTAGTAATTCTTTTGAAATAATATGTTAAACAATAGTTTCTATTTCATCAATATCTACTATTTGCTAGCACTATATAAAGTGATTTGCAAATAATCCATGTAATTTTTTCTAGCAATTACTTCTACTAAGAAGTAGGTTTCATGGTTCCCATTTACAGAAGAGAGAACTGAGGACTAGAGAGATTAAGTAACATGCCCCAACTTTACATAGCTAATGTGTGATAAAACCTGAATTTGAACACAGGTCTATTAGATGGAAATGTGTAGGTCTATATACCATATTCTACATCTCACTTTTTATATGGTAGTCAGATTAAAGCATATTTTCTTTTTTATATACTTTATTTGGTTTTAGAGTTGTAGGGTAAAAGTGAGGATTTGCTACATAAGTTACATGCAATTTGGGCTCCTAGCTTCTCTCCCCTAAAATGTATTTTGTTATTTCCTTTAATTATCCATGGAGTCATGTGAGAGGTAAGGTACATGGACTCACAGCTACTGTGCATCTCCCCTTCCCTTACAGATCTTTTTAGCTCTGAGCTCCTCAGTTTCATAATTAAATGTTCTAGTCAATATTTTTAAAGGAGAACCAGACAAAGGATGAAGAACTCATCCCCCATTCACTGGGTGACTCCCTTTACAATATGAAGACTTCTAGAAAGCCAAACCAGTAATGATGCTTGGAGCTCATGCAATTCTAGGTCAAAAGGGAGCAGCTGCTCCTAAGGTACATTGTAATTAGCTCTGAAAGCCAGGTGAACTGCTCATCTCTACGATAATGAGGCTCTCATTTTCTCTCGGGAAGCATATAAGACTTGGCATCAGAAGGTTCTGCCACTTACTACCTATGTGACTGTGGTTAATAAATTATCCACTTAGGGCAGATTTGGTAGTTTAGCCAACTCATCTCCTGTTCCAATTCCCCTTTAGCTTTTTTTCCTGGAAATGGACCAGTTGTAAAAGAAGCTGAGATACATAACTAAGACACCTAGGCTCCTTTAAAACTAGCATAAAGGCAGATGACCTAGTTTCCATCAATCAGGTACCCCTAGGAAAGACACAGATGCAGGAGTGAGTAGCAAAAGATGGCAGCTCCTTTCTGGTTATTTGGTTTTCCCAGAAAGCACGTAGAGTGACAGAGGTGTCTGGTTCTACTGAAATAGCTATGACAGAATTTCTAGCCTCCTCATGCAAACATCACTGTTGTGAGGAGAGGCAGTGAAAGCAGTAATGTGCTTACTAAAACAGCTCCAGAGAATTGTCAGGTACTTTTGGGGCTACATTGTTCATGGCCACTTGTTCCGGCTGGTTAGTTAACAAATCCAAGTCTTGCCCTTCCGGAGGTTCCATGAGTCACCTAACACCTTTTAAATTTCTTTCTCCTTAGCCTAGTTGTGTGGATTCCGTTGTTTAAATACTAAGCCACACACCATTCTCTCTGCTTCTTCAGGTATAAAATGAGATGAAGATAATCTAATTTTTAGGCTGCTTGTGAGGTATACTGTAAAGTTTAAAATAGCATACAGATTTTAATTTTGGCTGTTATTAGCTGCTGGTCACTTTGGCATTGCTTGAGAAAACTATAAAACATCATAAACTAAATAAATAAATCCTTACACTACTCATCCTGGAAGATGTTACATAGCATTGCCCATGTGAGAAGCAGCCCTTTGAATTGAGGATTATATTTGAATGCTCTATTTTTTTCTTTTCATGTTGTCTAAAAATATATGGCATGTATCTTTTGACTGGATGTAACATGGTCCTCTTGTGATCTTGCCTTGGATGACAACTGATTGTCTCTCTCAGGGAACACTTGCACCCCTCCCTCCTAGGTGAATCCACCGGAAACTACAGTCTTCATTTAAAAATAGGCCACTGTAATATAGTCTCAAAAACTGCTGAAAATTTATTTGGTTCTTTTTTTGTGATGTGTAAATTTACTTTATAATTACATGTGCCAGCATACATGTGTCTGTTGTTATGTCTGAAAACATGCCGACAACTTATTCTTGTCCTTTTTTTGGCACCCAAAATGAACCATCATGATTTCTTTTTTGCATTTATTCATTTAGTGTATTTGATAATCTAACTTAAAATTTATAAAAATTAGAATAAATATATAAACTAAAATGTAATTTCTCTACCTTTAAGGAGCTTAGAGTTATATTAACTTGGATCTATACAAAACACGAATAGAGAAATTGCAATAGATGAAAATTTGGTTGTGGAGGAGAGACATTCAGTGGTAAGATAAGAGCCTTTGCAAAGAGACAAAGGTATTCAGCTATTGAATTTAAGAATAGGAAGCTATCCAATATGTCAGAATGTCGGATTCACGGCAATAACGCAAAAGGAGTCCTTGCTCATCAATATATTTGTTTCTCCACTATCACTTCAACATTTTTCTTTCAATATGCCTTTGTAAATTTATCATTTATTGCAGTTTAGGTTGTTTTATTAAGTCTTATGGGAAGATAACTCAGTTCATAAGCTAATTTCCTCAACTGCTTTTAAGTGTGCCTCTTTGATAAACTTTAATATCTATAAGGGCAAAGATTTTATCTGGCTTTATCACTAGCTTTATCACTTTTCTTATTATGTCTTCTTGATCGCTATGCCTTAGCATAAAAGCACAGTGCAAGAAACACTGTAGTTGATGAATGAATAGTTTGAGTAAATGGCTTCCTGACAGCCATAAGCAATGTGTCATCCAATAGTAGCATAAACAAGGGTTCTTTGCTAAGATATCATAGAAAGGTGGATGATATTCTATATCAAGTATATAGGTGATGTGCTGAAGAGATACACAAAGAGGTGTTTTGTGTTCTGATTATATGATATCTTCCTAGTCCTTTTCGGCATGACGTTCAAGGCAAATATCTCTTCTCGTTTACTCTTGAACTCCTATGACTTCATTGTCAGGTTTTTATATTAAAAATAAATTTTTTGAATAAAATATAAAGTCCCCGTGTGTAGGAAATTACTCCTAGTGAAAAACAATAAACACACACACACACACACACACACACACACACACACACACACACACACACCATCATGAATAAAAGAAAATTTCAGGAACCATACTATCGAATCTGAACATTTTCTGATGTGAGTATTTGTCAAAGTTTTTCACAGGTTGTCAACTGTAAAATACTTGAATTATTTTTTTCTTAATGTCTTTCTGAACTGATTTTAAAATAAATTATCTGATTTGCTGTTGTGGTGGGTCATTTGTGATTATATCCATCTTGTCCAGTTACAGCAGTAACATGTGTAAATTGCATCTCTAAGGAGTGATAAAGTGATGCAAATGGTGCTTTTCACCTTGGGTTACCATAGTCACCGTCATTATCTGCAGTAGCTACTGTGCTGTATTCTTCTATGAAAATCTCTAACAAAATGTTTCACTTAATGTCACATCCAAGCTACTGATAAGAATATACACATTGAAAAGTTTGGAGACAACATAACTTCACTGCCAAAATTGCCCTTCCAGGGAGTTATCTTCAGGGCTATTGTTAGGTTGGTTTTAATATGCTTGTAAATTCTTTACAGAGGCCATTTATTGTCAGATTCAAGAGAATAAATTGTAGTTTTGGGTAACAGGAGTGGGTGAAGAATAACCTGCTAATAACTGGAAAGTTTTCAAGGCATGACTCACAACAGCAATAATGGGCTCCAAGGCTTCCCAAACACATGTAGGTCTCTGGTGACTAGTAGAGAAGTGTCAATGCTTCTGGGTCCCTGGGGAAGTCTAGAGCATGGTTCTTGGAACAGTTGTCAGAAACCAGAATTATTATTTGCCTTCTGCTTGGGCCACAGAGCTAAGTATATATTACCCCCAATAAGAGTAATATATTTGTGGAGGTCTGAAAGAAGAAGGTTTTCAAACTTATAGTCAGAGTGTGTTCCAATATTCTTATTGCTTTGAGTTCTGAGATGTTAATGGATATAAACAATAGGTTGAACAAAGTTCATTAGATTTATTTACTGCAAGACTGCTTAGAGTCTTTAATATGGTCTATTACTTTGAGAATCTCAAGACAGAGATGTTTTTACTAGAAATTTTTTGGGAATACAGTTAGGGATGCCATGTCCCCGTGGACAGTTAATGTGCTCTGTGACTTCTCTTTTGGAATAGTAAATGACCGTTATCACTTTTTTCTTATTGTACTGTTTGTTTTGTAAAAATGGGGTCTACTAAAAGGGAGGCTGGTTACAGCCTTTTGGTTACCTTATGGGATAAACATAATCTTATCTGAGTATTTAAAAAAATTCTTATAAATATAGTACCTTATTAGTTTTAATTTTCTTAACTTATGTCAATCAGTGTGATTTAAGACTGTATAGCCCTTGTGAAAGTTTTTGTTTTAGTGTTACAAAAAAGATGCAAGCTCAAGACAGAAAATTTTGCGAATAAAAATAAATAAAAAGAAGAAAAAAAACCCCATAATTCTATCAAGCATATATAAGCACTCTTGATAAACAGATGGAGACATTTTATTTATTTGTATTTATGAATATTTTCACTAATTAATATGGGATCATGTTGTCTAAACTGTCTCATGCTTTTTTTCCACTTAGCAAGTATCACCAACACTTTTGCATGTGACTCTGTACTCTTACACCATTCATTTAGTGACTGCCATATTCCATTTATGTAAGCATCTCTCCACTGCTATTTGATATTTTGTCTAGTGGGCTTCTTACTCTTCCCAAGTTGATTCTGTCAGTATTCTCAGAGACTCCAGTGATGTGAATATTAGAACAGATGATGGTGTTCTTGGTTCTATAAAGCCTGTCCTAGGAACTTCACATACCTCAATCATAGTGTCAGAGAGCAAAGGTGCCAACTGCTGCCTGGAGTCCTGAAATCATACTCATGGTGCCATGGATATCATAACTTTCCAACCTGGCTCATCAATCTGCAACTACAACTTATTCCCAGACCACTAATATTTCAAAGGAACAATACAAGCAGTTGAAGCCTGCAATTTATGGGTCAACTCTTTTGATGTTGGGATGAGAATAGTATATGATCTGGAGTCTTTAGGGTGGCAGCATAAGACAGTGCCATGCTTTGCTTGACATCTTCTAGGTTATTTATCTCAGAACTTGTTCTGGAATGACAAGGACAAATCACTTATATCCTAGACAGTGTCTTCAGAACCATAGGAACAGTTATTAAGAGGCTGAAGTCAGCAATCCTGGCAGTCTGTCTGATGAGCCAAGTCCAATAATAATTTGACCTGACTGCCAAGTACTAAGGATTCCTATCTGGGGATATACCACTGAAGTCCTTCTGGGCATCTGGTCAAGTGTGACATGATATAGTCTGGCGGATTAGATTTCCCTGGTCTAAATGGAGCTCTACTCCAGGTATGTTAGCTTGTGAGGACAAGATTGTGATTTCCTTTCATCTTAGTTTCTGTAACAGTGTAGCATCTTGAAGTAACATTTCATATTTTAAAAAGTCAAATTGGACTAGAAATAACTTGGTTATCTCTAAGTGTCAATGTTTATGAAAATTTATAGCTACAGACTTTTATTTTTACTTCACAGGACTTTGGGTTTTGTTGGTAATTTTGAAAAGCATTTGGTAAGGGATTGGTACCAGGAGGCAGTATTTTGAAGTGTTAAAACAATAGACCATGTAGTCAGACAAGTCGAGTTCAAATTCTGTCACTTACTAGCTGTGTCACTGTTCTGTAATCATTTCTTCTGCATCAAGACAGGAAAAGTGTGAATACTTCAAATTCGTGAAGAAGAAATGAAATAAACATCAGGAAATTACTCCATACCAGTCTTGGCACACCTTGGTGCTTAATAAATACTAATATTCTTAATTTTAATATTTAAGAAAATTGTAAGTACACTTAAATATTTAATACCTTATTGACAATCTGGATGCCATTATTAATATTTTCTCTAAGTGTAGGTGCTATTGTGAAAAGAATTGAAGTTTAGAGAGTAATTACATACAGGTTATTTCAATATGCAGTCTACAGAAGTATATGAAATAAATGACATAGAAGTAGATATGAGATGTTATGGAGATGCATTGCTCAGTATAGACAGATCACACGGCACTGCAGTGAAGTTTTACTTGTCAAACAATAGCATTGGTGACAAAGTTTGTGGATACTACTTCCCTCCAGGATTTTAAACTCAGGCTCAAATCTAAAGAACTGAAGAGACCATATATGTTTTTATTTTGCTTTGTTTTGATCATTGGGTTTTACTGTCTTGAAGATGTGAAACACAGGTAACTTTTGTAATAATATGTGTCTTATATAGCCTAGTTCAGGGAATACATTTTAATTCATTTGGTCTTTTTTTCCAGCTTCGTTAATATTTATACCTAACCACATTCTATTAAAGTATTTAAAAACCTGGATGAAGTCAAGTTAATAGTTTCTGGTGTTTAAGTAAAAACAAGAGAAAATTTTATTATTTTAAGGAAAACACATTATGGTACAAAAGGTTACTTAAATATATTAGTCTTTCTATCATTATTTCCTGTGGTTAACTTTATTTTCCTCTCTCCCTGTAATATTCTCTCGGCAAATACAGAATCTTAAAAGCTATATTCACTGTAACCGTTCCGATTTCTCGTGTCTTAGTCTGGGACATTTTACTTTCCTAATTAGGAACATGCTCAACGGCTGCCGGCTCAAAAAACAGCCTGGAATGTGGTTCTCACTCTCTTAGGAGAAGGGGAGTATGGATGGGTACTTTAGTCCTCATTAGGTGGTGATACATTTTGTTTTTACATTTTGTAGACTCCGGCAAGTGTGGCCAGGCCACTGTGGCCAGGTTTGCTAATTGGAGACTGTGAAAGAGCATTCATATCATCTCCATGTCTCTAGGGAATTTGTGAAATTGGAGACTTAATCCCATTGTCTTTCTTGTCCCAAAGGCATAGAAAGGCACTATCCCAAACTTCTGGTCTCCATTCAGACACTAATGTGGTTCATAATGATTAAATGTCAGATGTGGATGAGCCAGAAAAGTCGACCTCCCTGTTGTAAGGGTGAGGACCTTGTGCCGACCTATAGTGTGCTCTAACACCATGGGGTAGCAGACTGCTCTTGAGTGGCTTTCTGATTTTATTATTATTGTTATTATTATTACTATTAGAGTTGGTGTCTCACTCTGTCACCCAGGCTGGAGTGCAGTGGCATGCTCACAGCCACCACAGCCTCCACCTGCTGGGCTCCGGAGATCCTTCCGCTCAGCCTTCCAAGTAGCCGGAACCACGCTGACTAATTTTTTATCTGCCCGGGCTGGTCTCGAATCCGAGAACTCAGGCAATTCACTTGCCTCGGCCTCCCAAAGTGCTGGGATTAACGGCTGCG
This sequence comes from Carlito syrichta, assembly GCF_000164805.1. NCBI lineage: Eukaryota > Metazoa > Chordata > Mammalia > Primates > Tarsiidae > Carlito > Carlito syrichta. The sequence continues at coordinate 190,432 of NW_007016069.1, forward strand.
CCACCGATCCTGACCTTGAGTCACTTTTTAAAAAGGCTTTCCAAAATAGCTTTGCAAAGAGGTTATGAGTATAACATAGGCATGTTTATCAAGTTGTCATTCTCAGTGAAGTTAATGACAAGCTGTAAAGTAGAGGTGAAGTTTCCTAGCTTGTATAAAAATGCCAGCCCTCTCCTCAAGCACAGCGTTTGTGTCAGAGATGCTCAACATGTTTACGAGCATAATTAGTTTAGAGACTTTAGTTCTACATCTTATGGGGAGAAAGTTTGAAGAAAGACTACCCATTTGTAAGCAAAGCAAAAGAACCATTAGAATCTAAGCTAGAACTGGCCTCTGATTCTATTATAAGACTAGTTATCTTCAGGAAAAGAGACTACACTGTAGCTTTCAGGGTTGCACAAGCCTAGATAGGGGGATCTTTCTCCATCTTTCCATGTAATGCCCTTACAAAGGACACACACTAAGAAAACTATTATCCAGACACTGCTGGCTTTTCTACAAAGGAAAATCTAGGTTCCATTTGGGTGTCATTTATTCTTAACTTCAAACTTAAATTGTCTACAGTGGGCACAGTTGTTTATACAGAAGACTATTGCATGTACCAAGTCTTTATGATACAAAGTGAGGACTCCTTTGAGTCTGAGTATATATAAAGACACTATGGCCCACAAGACACTCTTGCCCTAACCTGATTCTTTCTATTTTTGAGCTCTGACATATGTTAAGGTTGTTTTTGAAATGGAGACCAACATATCCTATTTTGCCCAGTAAAGTTATCTTTTAAAGTAATTATCCACTCTACAATAGAGTTCAGTTCCTCGTTGATATAGAGGTCCAACATTAGGCTTGTTTTTGTAAAAATGAAAACAAAAAGGAAAAAACTCTGATTTCATCATAATAGCCCAAATTTTAGTGTTGGAAGTAGTCTTAGACATTATTTAGGACAATTATTAATATCTACCTCAGGAATAAACAGTATCTTAGATACATATATATCTTAGGAACTACAGGGGGAGTTTCCAGTAATGCTTTTGGGAATCTGTTCTTAGATCTGATCATATTTACTTGAAGATGTCAGTTTTTTTATGGATAGACTAGCAAGCATATATCTTCCAGTTTTATCCTGGGACTTGGTCAAATCAATCATCTTTTTTATAGTACTTATGTGAGGAGAGATAGGTAGTTTTCAACTTTCCTTTTTCTAGGTTAAGACATGCCCATTCCCATGGTAGGGGGACTAGAAGTGTGTACACAACACATAGTTCTCCTGTGTCCCTTTTCAATGAGCAAATCAGGAAATAGCTACCTTTGGGTAGTGGATTCGTTGTCACTGAAACATCTTCAGGATCTTTCTGAATCTCATTTAAGGAACTGAATTTCCTTGAGATTCCCAGTGTATGATCTGTGAGAGTCATTGATGCCTCTGTTTTTATTTTTGTTAAATTAATTTCCTAACCTGTGAGTTTCATGTTCATAACCTCTGCAGGAGACACTGCCATCTGCCATACAGCTTAGCCCCTGAGCTGTAGGCTTGGAGAAAGCTGTATTTATTTCAAGGACAAAGAAGCCAAGGAGAGAAGGGGAACACATTTATTTTCACTTTTCACAGACCACAGTGGGAGTGAATCTAAACACTGGCAGCGAGACTGTGTTAGGTGCCACATTGCCACAGTCATTTGCATAATGTGTAATCTAAGGTGTTGATTCAACTCTGATAAACAGGCATGTTTAGTGAGATGAGGCAGAATTAAGCATTGCCCCTCTGCCTGCCCCTTAAGGAACCGATCACACTCCTTCTCTCCATCAACTCCACAGAGCAGGAAACTTTTCGCTTCATTGAACTTGCTTCCCATCTCTACTTAGCAAACTGACTAATGGCTCTGGCTCGTCCCCTGCTACCACCTCTAATGCTGCCATGCTCAGCTGCTCCTCCCCAAAGGAAAAAAAACTCACATTCAGGTGGCGCACTGATTTTTTGGGAGTGCATTTGTACTTTCCTTTTTTTGAAAATTTAACTACTTCACCACATCACCTCCACACTGCCCTTAAATAGGACCTTTGAAGACCGCAAAGGAATGTATTTGTTAGAAAGTGCTTTGCTGTTAAAAATCTACCTATTTGATGTTAATGCAATTGCACAGTAACTGATTTTTAATGGGGCGTTTGTTGAAGGTGGATGTTCAGCATAGAGTTTTGCTTTCAGAATCTGGACGTATATCTGCTTGTGTAGTTATGCAAATGCCTTCGCTTTAACAAGTGAGCCAGTTTTCTCATTTAGTTCAAAGTCCAGACATTAACTATTTAGTGAAGTTTGTATTTTTAAGCATATGGTGGTCAAAAGTGCAACTCTCACAACTTTAGATTTTGCTGCGTTGTCTTTATCCCCATCCCCATTGTAAAAGATGCCATTTAGTACATTCACTAGAGGACTGAAGGTCTTCTGTTATATGTTTATATGGTCTTAGGAATAACAATACTACTATTGCTACCAGCATCCTACCTTGGTGCCAGAAATTATTTTCTCTAATTCTCAAGTTATTTTTCTCATGTTTAGAAACAATCACACTGAATCTTTTAAAATTCCATTTCGTGGACACACATAAAGTTGCCATTTATGTAGCTTAAAAATGGTTGTGCATCAATAACTTTCTATGGCTCAACACACCAGCTCTTCAGGAGAGCCAGGGTTCAAACTCATTTCAGCCAGGATCTGTAGTCAGTCAATGTGCTATCCTGCTGCCTTATTTATAGATATTCTGTCTTGTTTCAGCAATCTAGCCTTGCATGCATTGTACACTTAAAATAATATGTAATTAATAAATAATTGGTGACTAGATTTTTAAAAGGGAGTTTGGATGAAGAGCCACAGATTTATGTTTTATTTAGCAAAATATGAGACCTCAGGTTTGACTACTGTATATCTAGGTGATTATATAGGATTACCAGACACTTTCTCTTGAGTCATTAATTCCTCTCCTCTCTACATATAATGAAGTTTTCCAAAGTCCAAATATCTGTCATCAGTGATGGACTTTCTTGGGAAAGGTGAAATCTTGCATGATCTCTCTTCCTCATTTCTATTTCTCTGTATTTTCTCCAACCAGTGAGGTTTAGTGATTTTACAGGTTTTATGAGATGATTGAGAAAGCACTTAGTTAACCACCTTTGAAACAGACCTCTCATTTCTTTCTCTCTCTATTAACATCTCTTTTTCAGTACTCCCATTTCTTCCCTGTCCACCTCTTTCTTTCTTCTGAAGATAGTACTCTAATTTTTTGGCCACAAGTGTTTACCTCAAATCCTTATTTTTGGACATTTTAAGAAAATACTTGCCAATTTTGAAAGAACCCAGGTGGTTTTAATATTGAATATGTCCAAAAGGTATGAATTTTGAGAGCAAATCAGTGACTACACAATTTAAAGTGCAATTACATAGTAATTACTCAATTTGCTTGTGAACACTGAATCTTCTCCATGGGCTCCAGACAGATGTCACAGCAGATGCACCTCATATAAAGGAGAATTTCCATTAACTGTAGCAGTAGTTGGGCTTCTAATCTTTGGTAGTGTTGAATTAAATTGCTAATAAAGGGCGATGTTGAAAATTATTAGGAAGTATGATTCAGACAGGAGAGGGACAGAAGTTGTCAAACATGGAAAGCTTTCTATGAATAAGTGTGTTAAATACAGTGCTGGCATTTCAAAGAATTGATGGATAATTGGCTTTGGGGTTATGTGACAGTTATTGATAAAACTGGATTTTTGTAGAGAACTTTCCAGTGTACAGACTCATTTCTGCCTACACTATCTCATTTGATTATTGCCAGAATCCAAGATGTAGAGACAAATGTCTTGAGGCTCATAGGCTCATCCCAGTTCTGACAATTGGTGTGTAGTGGGGCCCAAGCCCAAGTCAAGGTTGCCTGTTGTCAAACTACTTCTCTTAGGATCACATCACGGTACATCTTCCTGGGAATAGTCAGTACAGTCGACAAATCAATTAGACTGTGCATGTGCTTTTAATCAAATTGACTGACCTTTTGACTTGCTAATTTAAAAATCAAAGTGATTGAATCAACTGTTTGTGAAATCACAGGTTAAGAAACACTTTTTTTTGTATCGAACTCTTGATTTTGATAGTATATATTTTCAAATAGCTACAGTTTGAAATAAATTCTTTGTGCAACATAGGAAACTACTAGACATGCACTAGTCTGTTCAAAGTTGTGAGCAAGTTGGACGTAAATGTATAGACAAACTCCTCATTTGAAACCCTAAAATCATTTCACTGAAGGCTGGGAAAGCTTGCATATCTTCTCGATTTTCCTTCTTGACCAACACCTTTTGTTTATCTTCTTTTATTTAATTATTCATTTTTTGCATGAATAGATTCCTACCTCACCAGGTTCCTGCATTGTCCAAATCTGGACAATGGTTTGTTTGCTCCAGTCTGCCCACGATTGATCCCTGCTCTCTGGTCTGTGAAAAAGAACTGGTCTTAGTGAGATTTGTCATTCAAGAAGCTGCTCAAGTGTTGAGGGCTGGAGAGAATTCACTTTTGCTCAGTTCTTGAAGGCATTTCCCTGGGGCATGACTCCCAGACACGGGTGTGGTGACTGGTGAGAAAGACAGGGAAAAATGATCGAATACTCTGTCAATAGGACTCCCACACAAATGACAGCACTTGGCAGGGAAAAGCTGCTTTTTCTCTTTCTGTATGGTTCTCCTTCTTCAAAATGAATGGCAGTGCTCTCTAGAGATTTCTTTTCTCCCTTCCTCTCCTCCTCAAAGACTCTGTGGTAGCTAGCAGCCAGTCCCCTCTCTTTCCCTTTCCATTTTCTTAGCAGAAAGAGCTGGCTCCCCACTGTGCACTCCCTCACTCCCCTCCCTCTCCACCTTATTTACCTCACTTGGGCTTTAAACACCTCTTTGAAGCACTCACCCTCCTATGGCTTCTAATGTTACTTCCTGTCCCTTCTACAAGGCTACCTTCCTCCTACACATCTCAGAGGACTGTTCTTGACAATTTTGTCCTACCTATTAGTAAGCTATGGCTCATATCTCAGCTGAGGGGAGGGGTGCAGACGAGGCTGGTGCAGAAGGAAACCCACAAAGAAGAAGAGGAAAGGCACCTAATTAGACTTGCCATGAGTGAGCACAGGAGAAATGGGAGGCCCTTGGAGCCTGAGAAATGAAACTTGTAAGTGGGGCAAGACTTGGCCTCCGCTTTCTGTCCTGCTCCAATATTATATATAATACTTTAGATATTTGTTTTGATTAGAAACAATTTCTGAAAAGCATCTGCTAGAGTGAGCAGGACATTATAGATACTATATAAGAGATATTTATGACGTTCTTGCTTTTTAAGATCCAAAGTGAATTAAATAAATACGGGAGAATTGGGTTCAAACCATGGAGCAAAAAACTAGTTTTGATGGAAGCAGGACTGCATTTTTGGTTAAAGGTTCTCTATGTTATAATACATAGAATATATTGTAGTTGTGACGGATATCGCAAGAATTTTTGCCAGGCTGGGTGGCTCAGCCTGTAATCCCAGCACTTTGGGAGGCTAAGGCGAGTGGATTGCCCTGAGCCCGCAGGTTCAAGACCAGCCCGGGGAACTTGGCAAGACCTAGTCTCTAGTTTCTACGATTGAAAAAAAAATTAGCCAGGTGTGGTAGCACGTGCCTGTAGTTCCAGTTACTTGGAAGGCTGAGGCGGAAGGATCATCGGAGCCCTGCGGGTTGATGCTGGAATGGCTGTGAGTGTGCCACTGCACTCCAGCCTAGGAAATGGAGTGAGACTCCAACTCCAAAAAAAAAAAAAGAATTTTTGATACGAGTCATCAAGTGCTGAAATTTGAGTATTAATGTAAAGACTAGGATTCCAGTCCTACTCACATATTATTCTTGGCAATGTTCTGTAACTTCTAAAGGCCACTGGTTTCTAGCCTGCAGAATGAAGATACTATGGAAGCAACTACACAGAGTTGTTCCTAGCTCAAATGAGATTATGTATGCAAAGCTCATGGCATAGTGCTTAGCACACAGTAAACACTCAATTAAGGCTGTCCATTTTTAGGATAGTGATTTTTAGAAAGAGAGCACTTTCAAGTTTTTCCTGGTAAAGATAAAGTTTTACACACTTGCCTTCTGATTTACTTTTCCGAGAGACAGAGAAAGAGATGTGGTTTAGCTTGCCTATTGGGAGTGTATGACCCATGAGAAATTCATCTCTTATGCGAACTATAGTGGGAAGAATATAAAAAACCATGCTGGTATGTTTCCCATCAACTATACAACCTCTGCCAGTCATATTTCTGATCATTTCACATGCCCACAGAACATTTTCCAGGAAGTGGTGTTCATTAATTCCTTAGGCAGTTCATCATAGTTCACTCATTTCACTAGCATTTGAGGGGTATTTGTACTATTAGGAAAGGTCTGAGAAGCCATTTGTGGGATGTCAGGTAGACACCATTGGTGAAGGAAGATTTGTAGACCATTTCATATTACAGGACATTTTTCAAATCCTGGCATTATATGGCATATGCTAATTCATATGACCAACATCTACAGAGTACCATTTCTTTTTAGGTCCAGGGATAGTTGCCAGACATCAAAGAGTCACAGTCTGGTGAGAAACACAAGGCCTTACACACAGCTGAATACATATTTGTTGAGGCAAGTAGGAAATAAGCCCTTACTTAATTCTAAGTGTTCTTAGAGAGTTTAGAACAACCTGTTCTAGAAGAGTAAGGGAGGAGGAAAACACTGTGGGTGTGACAGAGTTGTTGCCTGGAGTTCACTGAGCTTCGGGATCCCTGTGTACAATGTGTCTAGCAATCTCTCCAGGGCTTAGTGAAGTCCACTGAGAATAAATGTCACAAAATCCCAGGAGAGAGCACTGGGATATGTCCAACCTTAACCCTAAAGCCACCCTTGTGTTTTAAACAAATTTTAAAAGTAGCTGGGTACAGTAACTCATGCCTGTAATTCTAGTACTTTGGAAGGCCAAGGTGGGAAGATTGCTTGAGCTCAGGAGTTCAAAACCAGCCTGGGCAACATAGTGAGACCCTGTCTCTAAAAAAAAAAAAAAAGAATTAGAATTAGCCAGGTATGGTGGTGCATGCCTGTAGTCCCAGCCACTTGGAAGGCTGAGGTGGAATGATTACATGAGCCCAGGAAGTTGAGGCTGAGGTTAGCTGTGACCATGCCACTGGACTCCAGCCTGAGTGATAGAGTGAGATACCAACTCAAAAAAAAAAAAAATTAAAGCTATAAATTGTGTAATGATCTGGTTTCCATTCCAGTTATTTTCAGAGCTGAGTCACAGCTAGGAAAGGACTTTGGCTATAGAGTATCTGAGGCCATAAACAAACACACCATCAGAAAAGTATTCTCTTGGGCAGTGGTCATGCAGTGACAGGGAACTGCCATGTCAGTGGTCAAAGAGAGAACAGTGGTGAGCATTATTTGCAGAGAAAGGCCAGGCTTCCTGCTCTTTAATCTGCTAACGCCTGTAGTGGGAGCTCTGTAACCTCATCTTGGCCATTCAGTCTTACCTAGGTGCCCTCTAGACCAATCCAGTTCTCTAGTCAGGGGAAATTTAGGGGACCCGAAAGACCAGTAACAGAATCTCTTCAAATATCCAGCTGACCACTTGCTCAGTCTTTAGAGGCTGAACCAACTACATTTTGTTTTGTTCTTTGTGACTAAATGGACCACCTTTTGTCCTCCTCACTGTAAGTGGCACCTGTCTTGTTCTTTGTTCTTCACTCTTTGGAGCCTCCTCTCCTCAACTGGCAGGTGAATGTGTAAATACTTACCTGCAGGGCTCTTTTGAGCAATAAATGAGACAATCTGTGAGGCATCTGGCACACAGAAGATGCACCATTTGTGCTGGAGTCTTGAAGTTTGTATGTTTTATCACATGAGTATTCTTGGAACCTGGTATTCTGCCTTGGAATGTGAATTGTGATCATTTTGGCATGAAGGACATTTGGTAGATTATAGTTGAAAAATATTTGTTTAATTTACTAATACAGTTGTCACTTGGTATCTGAGGGGATTGGTTCCAAAAGCCTCCATACCAAAATCCACAGATGCTCAAGACCCTTATATAACATGGTGTAGTATTTGCATAAAACCCACACACACCCTCCCTTATACTTTAGATCATCTGTAGATTACTAAAAATAGCTAACACAATGTAAATGTTATATACAGAATTATTATATGTATTGTTTTTTATTTGTATTATTTTTCATTGTTGCATTATTATTATTTTTCTCAAATATGTTCAGTGCATGGTTGACTGAATCCATGGATGCAGAAGCTGTGGATATGGAAGGCTGACTGTATTCAGGTGTGCCACAGGCATCCCTGCCTCTCACTCCATTCCTGACTTTCCTTTCTTCTCTGAACCTTATTCAATATGGATAGTCACCTCATCCCATTCCTGACAGGGGGTCTCCTAATCAGTTTCCTTGAGTTTCTTTGAGGTTGTAGGCCTCAGAGACCTCCTCAGGTGTACATAGAGGCACAAAGCTGCTGTGCTAGAAGGTAGGGACTTCAGTCTAGCCCAGCATCTCCTGTTGCCTTCTCTTCCTCAGCTCTGGCTTAGCTGCTTGGGGAATTGTCCCAGAAGAGGTCCATCAGAGACCAGAGGACACTCTTTTCTGTTTTGCTTGTCGACTCCTCTTCCTCAGGCTCTGGAGGCTTGAGTGGAAACCTGGCCACATGGCTGGTTTTCTGGCAAGAGAGGACCATGCCATGAGTCCTGGAGGGCAGAGTGGTAGAGAGGACAGTGTATAAGACTGAGAGTCAAGTGACCTGATCCATTCCCAGCTGTGTGGTCTAGGCTCATCCCAGGTCATTTGAGGAAACGTGACTGAGAAATGTAGAAACAAAGTGCAGATGGAACCTCTTACTCTGCTTAGCTGAAGAATGTCAAGAAGAGTCCACCTTGAAGGAAATTGTGTGGCACCAATCTCTACTGTGAATAAAAAGAAATGATGCTGAAATTGAGGCCTTTGCTTGCAAGGACCAAAACATTTGTAAGATCAGCTCTGAATTTGCCATGGTCCAAGATCCTTATCAGTATTTAATTTAAAAAGAAAAATAAAACAACCTGCCAACTACACAGTGGATATTGAATTACAAGCTAAATAATTTGTCAAACACCTTTGCAGTGTCTAAAGAGATTAGCAAGTGGAGCCAAGTGCTATTGCACGGACTCCCTGCCCAAGCCCAGGACAAAATCAGAGGAGTGAAGGCACAATCACAGCTTCTCCAATTTCTACAGGAGCTAGAGTAAAGAGTGGTGTGCTTTTGGAACAACTGCTCTGGGTAGGCCGGGGAAAGGGGATGAATGCCTGTCTCTGAAGTGAAAGGGAAAAGGATGCTTTAAGGGGAAAAAATATGTATTGTGCCGTTCTGTAAATAAGACAATGTGGAATTAGCAAGGTAATTGTCTTCTATTGGCAGTGTCTCTCTGGACAAACTACTTTGGCTCATAGTAAGGAAAAAAATACCTTAAAATTAACACTTATGTAAACAAATAAACAGATAAAGTATTTGGCAAATGTTTTAAGGGACCCAAGCTATGAGTGTGAGGTCTGGAAGAGAAGGTCCATCCAGGAAACTCTAGGTATGAGCAGCAACAGAGTCCCCGCTGGCTTTCTCTGGCTCCTCTCTTTGTTCTTCCCTTCCCTTTTTCTCCCCATTTATCTTGTTCTTTAAATTTTAACCAAACAAGGGTTTTGTTTCATTAGGACCTGAATCGTTTATCTGAAAGGGAGCTTACATAAAATTATTAGAGATTGATACTGGTATATTCACAGAGGTACCTTGAGGATATTATGAGGAAAGAGTGAAGGAGGAATTTATCTCACAAGTGCCACAGCCCATTCATGCAGTGAGTATCTGAATGGGAGAAGAGGTTGGGAATTTTGGCAGTGTCCAGAATTGCCTAAATCACTGAGGATGAACAGTTGCCTTCTCCCTTGGTAGTTCAGGCCCTCATTAGAGACTAGATGGGGTACTTCTGCAGTAGTCAGCTACCTTGCCATTGTTGCCTGTTTGTCATACCTCCCTGCCACTGTAGATGATAACTCCATGATGACTTGGATGGTGACATAGTCTGTGTCTATTTTAAGAATAAGAATGACATTTATTGAGCACTTACTAGGTTAATAAGTTTTCTAAGCCTTTTATATTTACTAACCAATTTTAGTTTTTACAACCCTCAAAGGTAGGTAATTATAAACCCCATTTTAAAGAAGAGGCTTGGAGTTGCTGAAAAATTTGCCTAAGGTCACAGGACAAGTAACTGGCAAAGTTAGGATTCAAGCTCAGGCTCTCTGATTCCAGGGCTTACACTGCAAACCACAACATAGACTGTATTCCTGGCACCTAGTACAGTGTCTGAGAACCAGTCACTATTTCCAGTTTTGCTCTTATATCTCTGTGATAATTTATTTTATGTTAACTTGGCAGGGCCACAGTACCCAGATATTTGATCAAACATTATTCTGAATGTTTCTCTGAGTGTGGTTTTGGATGAGATTTACATATAAATTGGTAGACTTTGAGTAAAGTAGTTTGCCCTCCACAATGTGATTGGGCCTAATATAATCAGTTGAAGAGCTGAACAGAACAAAAGACTGATCTTCTTTGAGCAAAAGGGAATTCTCCAGATAGTCTTTGGGCATCATCTGCAACCTCAGCTCTTCCTAGTTTTCCAGCAGACTGTTTTTGGATTTGAAACGCAACTGTTTCCTGACTCTCTAGCCTGCTGACCTTCCTCATCAGATTTTGGACTCACCAAGCCTCCACAATAATGTGAGCTGATTCCTTAAAATAAATCTACACACACACACACACACACACACACACACACACACACACACACACACACACACACACAATTGGTTCTTTTTCTCTGGAAAACCCTGCCTAACATAGTCTCCATTGCTAAAAAGTTCCTCAAGTTAAGGTCCTAGGCTCTCCTTTCTTCTCAGTCTTAGTTTTGCTTTTTCTAAGCAAATTTTTTTCTGCCCATGACCTTAGTTACCATCTATATGCCAGTAACTCTTAAATGTATATTCTATCTCAAAGGTCTCTTTCTATGGACCTCCAGATCCATATATCCAGTTTTGAATTTGAATATGTACTTTGTTATCTGAGGGGTACCTGAATGCAACATGCACAAAGGCAAATTCATGATCCTGCAACCCTGATTCTCTTTCAGGGTTCCTTTTCACTGTGAAATATGCCTTTCTTTCTATGTCAAAGACTAGGAGCCATTCCTAACAGCTCTCTCACCCTCATCTTTGTACTTAATCTATCACTGTGTCCTACCAATGTCACTTCAGAAATTTCTCTTATACATCTACTTCTCTCCAGCTCCTCTACCACCACCTTACTCAAGCTATGGCTGTCTCTTATCTTGACTCCTATGGTGACTCTTCAACTTGCAAGTTATAATAACTGCATATTCTCTGTCTCCCCTCTAATTCTCTTTCTTCACACTCCAGTTGCAGTGAACTTTCTAAAAATGAAATCTGATCATATCATTCTGTGCTGTTACCTGTTGGAAACCATTCAACGATTTTCTGTTGTGCTTAGAAAGATAGCTAAATTCTTAGCAAGGTTACGTGGTGGTTCTCAAGGCTCTGCATAGTCTCACCCTGCAGCAATTTTTTCCTTGCATTCTAGACTCCAGTTACCCTGACTTTTTTTTTAATTCCTTAAAATTAAGTCCCATCATAAGTCTTTCAAATATATCATTTTTATTCTATTTGTTAAAAAATTGGAACATTCTTTCTAACCTCTCAACTATCATATCAGGAGTCACTTCCAAGGGAAACTGTTGTTTTCTACAGACCCCTTCCTTGGTCTAGTCAGATTCCTGTATTATACAATCTTATAGTATTTATCTAAGTTAATACAAATAATATTAGCTAAGCTTTATTGAGTACTTATCAAGTTCAAGAGTCAAGCACAGTGCTAATCATTTTATAATCATTAGATTTAAATATTACCTAATTAAAAATTATAACAAAATCTGAGAAATAGACAATATAATCATCATTATTTTGCAAAAGGGGGACCTGAACCTGGGTGTAAGTTAAGTGCATATTCAACAGTGTGATGACTTAGTGGATACTTGGCTCCCCAGTTGGACTGTGCACTTGGAATGAACTAGGGTTCATTTCAATCCAGGTCTGTGATTGATCAGCACTGTTAGAGGACTGCTGGGCATGTAGATTGTGTTTAGTATGTACTTGTTGATTGAAAAACAGAATATTTGAATGAGTAATGAATTAGGACACATTTTAATATGGAAACTAACTGGGTATTCCTTTTGTTCTCTATTCCAAATTAGTCACCTATGAGATTGTTTACAAAATTCTAGACAGCTGCTTGCAAATGAGGAAATGGCATTCCCAATATTGAAGATGTTTTAGAGTCTCCTGCACTCTTCATTTTAATGGCCATCTGCTCCACTTCCAAATGAGGCACCAATTCAGTTTAATTTTACACACAGTTAAGGATAATTTTTTTAGTCCCAGTCCTTCTGGGGCGTCTAAAATAGAAGGAATCACTCACACACAGGCATCCATTTATAAACATGCGCACTCTGTGTTAGGTACATCTACATTAGTAGCTGTAACAAATAAGCCTTCAATTTCCAAGCCTTAACACAGTAGATGATCATATTTTATTTGTGTAATAACCTAAACAGGGTGTTGCTGCTTGACCACACAACTTTTTACTGGGTGATTCAGGAGCTCAGTGTTTCTTCACCCTCAACCAAGGGTCTCAGAGTTTTCTCACTGGCAGTAAAGAGCATAGGTTAGGCATCCTCACTTCCTCCAAACCCAGGTCTTCAAATGAAGCATGTCACTTCTACTTACTTCCCAATGCTAGATATGCATTACATGGTCATGCCCAACTCTAAGGAAGGCAAGAAAATGCTGTCTATCTTTGTGTCCAGGAAGAAAACAGAGGAAACATATCTGAGTGAATCACCAGTAGTCTCTGTCCCTCCCTCAACTTATAGCACAAGGCAGAGAGATGCTGTAAGATCAGGACAAAGCATCCTAGGGTATGGGAAGAGGGGGCTTAATTTTAACTATGGACCTTTAGAAGGGCCTTTGGAGGTGGGACTTGAAGAATAGGTAAGTCCTTGACAGGAAGAGATGGTAACAAGTGTAACTAAGACTGGTACAAAAAGAGATGAGGTCGAAGCCAGGTCGACATGAGAGTGTGGGAAAAAAAATATGCCTGTGTCTTGGTCTATGTGTATGCATCTCAGAGTCAAGTAGAAATTATTTTAATAATCTCTTTTTCTTGGTTTTCCTGTTTTCCTTCTATAAGTAATTAAATAACAAACAGAATTCCACCTTTCACCATGAGTATCTTAGTCCCTAATGTGAAGATATGAAATAATTAGAGGGTGTGCTATGTAAGAATTCTAATGTCATGGAAAACTTCTATTTTCAAGACTGTGCTAATTACACAGGATAAGGCTGAACGAAGGAAAGATGCACAATTATCAGAGCACAGCTTTGTAATAACCAGCTCTGTTTAGAGGCTCTTCTGAATCTATACATGTAATAAATCAATATACAATGACTAGTATTTATCTTTGAGAGGATAACTTTACATTTTTGAAATGCAGGATTTGGCCATTTTAGAAATGCAGGATTTGGAATGCAAGATTTGACCATTTTTAATTTGACCATGGTGATGGTATTGGAGACTTTACACTCTAGTCTAAAAAGTAGAGAGATAAGAACAAGGTCTTTTCTTTGGTAGGGAGGAGAGCTCTGTCTCTTCCTTGGTCTGTGACTCATTGACTGGGTGATCATAACCTCTCTAAGCTACTTGCTCCACCATGGGGATAATAATGCATATAAAACTAGCTCACACTGAGCTTGGACTACATTAAGGACACAATTTTAATTTTAGATCCATTTCCCTTCCCTTTTCCTGCTTTCTTTTTCTTTAGCGACATTTCATTCATCTCAAAAATCCTTAAGATTTTAAGAACTGTACAAGAATTACTGTAATAACAGGCAGATGTACTTCCTCTAAATCTACCAAACTTCAATAAAGGCAGTTATAATATCAGTGGCTCTATCTGAGCAGTGTCAAGGATAAAAAAAAATACCTTAGTTGTCAAAATCTCAAGAGGGCTGAATCAGCTCTTCTTTTCTTCCAGAGAAGATAAATTACATAGCATGAGATATGCTTCCTGCTAGGGGGTTTTGTTTTGTTTTGTTTGCAAACAAGATCTTAAGTGCAAAAGACAATCTCTCCTACATAAACATTAAAGGGGCTATGATAAATCCCATAAAAGTTTGGGCTTTTCTCTAGATTCTGTTACCAGACTATTAGTAATTGATATGCAAAGGCAAGAGCTTAAAAATTGCACATTATTCAATTGCCAAATCCTGTGAGCTGCCCATCCCAAGGCTCAGCTATGACTGGCCTATATACCCAAGTGCATCCCTTATCAACTGAAAAGATAGAGGCCCTTAGCTTCTGAGAAGGCTTTGAGATTGCATTATCATATCAATAGCCCACATGCAAAGTTCTTGATAAAAATGATCATAATCCACAGGCAAGAGATAAAATATGAGAGTTTGATTTGTGTAAACAAATCAAAAGTATTTAGAGTCAAGCTACTTAATCTGTCTTAAAGCATTGCCAGGAATACAAACATCAGAACTGCCTAAGAGGCAGGCAGCCTAAAGTAGAAGGGAACTCTAAAGACAATTTGCTACTTTTTCCTGCTTTGCTATAATCTAGCCATATTGGCCTTCTCTCAATTCTGTGAACCAGCCAAGCTTAAGGTTTCTTGTCTTAAAGCCTCTATACATCATACTCTTTCTCTTCAGAGATTCCTCTGACAATAGTCAGGATATTCTGTTATGCTGCATTAACAAATGGCTTCCATATCTCAGTGGCTTAAGAAATGAAAGTCTGTTGTTTGCTCATGCTACATGTCCATTGTGGGTTTGATGAGGGTCTCTGTTCTTTGAAGTCACACCGGGTCCAGGCTGAAGGAGGCACATCTTGAACCATATTATCAGTCGGAATGCCATGGGGAAAGGGAGCTAGAGGGTCTTGCAACAGCAACCAAATGCTCCAGCAAAAAAGTGATGTATTTCCTGTCTATTCACTGCACCCCATGACCCCAGGAATCCTCAGAAAGACCACGGCTGTGCCATCCTATCACGTGCCTGGAAGGGATAAGCTATCACGTGCCTGGTTGGGAAAAGCTCTCTTGATCCCCACAACTCCCTTGACAACCTTTTCTAAAGCAGGTTCCAGCTCTTTGCTGCCCGAACACCCTTTTTGTTGTTTTCTTAGGGCTTATCACAATTTGTAATTGTATTATTTTTTATTTTCTGTTTTGTGTTTAGTTTGTTTCTTCCATTGGACAATAAGGTCCCTAAGAGGCAAGATTATGCCAGTAGTTCTCAAAAATACACAATCTGTCTCATATTTTAAAATGCTGAATATATTTTTCTTGAATTTGGAGAGTCCTTATGGCCATAATCTCATGCCTCTAGTCTGTGCCCATCCTTTTTGGCTGTGTGCTGACTCTGCTCCTTCGTTCCTCATCAGAGCGTCCTCTTGACATTTGCTTACTGGCAGGGGCTAAAGCAAAGACAGACTGGGCTTTCCTTCAAATGCTGTCATGAAGCGAAGGGGAAAAAAAACTATCAACTGAAACCTCACAAAAATTTCCAGAGGCTGTGAAAAGCAACATATCCAGTGACAATCACTTTACATTTGTAAATAAGGAAAAGGAGAGTGGAATCTGGTGAACTGGCATTTTATTGAATTTGCTTTTGGCAAACTAACTTGTAAGAAATTGGCTCAGGGCTATCTCCTACTAATAGTTGTAGTTTACTGTTCAATCGAGTTTGCTATTTTGAAGGCACTCTGAAATGACTGTCCATTTCATGAACAAGGAAACTGTAGTTTAGGAAGGTTAAGTGATTGGCCAAAGTCACGGAGGTGATGATGGGAGAGATAAAAGTGCGATCTCAGTGATCTCTTGCCAGTGTTGTGCTTCTTTCCCTGGATGACATTCCAGAAAGACTGTAATGACTTTTGTTTATTTAACATGCTATTTTGGGCAAAATGTGTATGAAGGAATATTCTGAACATTAATATTGCTTTAATCACTTTAAATAAAAACATTTTTTTACAATTATTTGTTATTTTAGATACTTTTAATAACCATACTGCCAGGCATGGTGGCTCACGCCTATAATCCCAGCACTTTGGGAAGCAGAGGCGAGAGGATTGCCTGAGCCCAGGGGTTCGAGACCAGCCTGGGTAACATGGCGTGACCTCATCTCTACAATAAATAAAAAAATTAGCTGGGTGTGGTGGCTACTGGTTCCAGCTACTTGGGAGGCTGAGGCAGAAGGATCACCTGAGCCCAGGAGGTTGAGGCTGCAGTGGCCGTGAGCATGCCACTGCACTCCAGCCTGGTTGACAGATAAGACTTTGACTAAAAAAAACCAACCAAACAAACAACAACAACAAAAACTATACCATTATTTTCTATACAAAATCCTATTATTTTCAACTGGAATAAGAAATGATTGAAGTACAATTGCCTGTGGGCCGAGGTTATTTCAGCAAAGAAGTTTCAAAAATCAATTAGCAGTGGCCTTGGAGAAATGGATTTTAAATAGGAATTGTCTCAGGTCACCTAGAGCGTTCTCTTTAGTTCCCTAATAGTTCATCTTAAAAGAGGCCATGCTAAAATAAGTCAAAGGCTTCACAGACACTTGTAAATATGAATTTTTTTTTTAAAAAGACACATTTTAAAGCTCTGTTTTTTTTTTCCCACCCTCTAGTATCTTTCAGAAATAAGGCTTCCATAGCAAGGGTATTTTATATGCTATAGCAGGTAAATATTAATAAAGAAAAGAAGCCTATACTTTTCTCTCCACTCATTAGTCTTTAGATGTCCATTTCTGATTTCATAGAGTGGTTGTTGTTTTTCCTAGTAATGAGCTGCTTAAGTGAGACGTGCGTTCCTCTCCTACCTGCCAGACAAGTGCGCCGTGTTCTCCTTCTTATTGTAGGTACAGGGCGCCAAGCATGGTCTCAATCTGTCTGATGAGGAGATTTGAGGAACTTGTGCCAGGAGATGCAATCTGCAGAACCCTAAGTAGACACCAAGAAGAGAGAAAACTTCAGAAGTGATGGAAATTAATTGGGTTCAGAGAAATGAATACAGAATTCTGTCACTACAAAAAAAAAAGATTTTTATTTAGATTATAAGTACAAACACAGAATGGCATGTGGGTAGGCACTGAATAGAGGTTGATTGAATGAAAAAAAGAATGAATAAACAAACCTCATTTAGGGTTTGAGCTGATCCTAGGATTGCAAACCCAGATGTTTATGAGCGCATGCAAGTAGGATAAATGAGGGAGTAGACTGGGTGTGCAACTAAGGAATGGTGGGGACTGTGGGGAACTAGTGAGTACATGTCCCATCTGAGGTGGGCAGATACTGCTCAGGTCTAGCTGATGATTTTCACTGATACTATAAGGAAAAATAGACTGAATAGTGTCACAAGTTCAGATTTTCAGGGAAAAACAGATTTCTTTCTATGTCAATCTCTCAAGTTTTATATTTTAGAATCTAATTTACAACAACAAGTAGAAACTTTAAGAAGCTCAAACAAGGTTAAAACCAAAGCTCCTGTGAGGGTGAGGGTTAGCTCATAGGTGGCCAGCTTTTACCTGAGTTCTAGAGCAACCTTTTCACTTTCCAAGTGATGAAAACATGTCTAGAGGACTGAAGATGCTTGGGCAAGGACACTCAGCTATGAGTTGCAGGGATTCTGTTTTATGCACACCTTGCCTTTCACTTGTGACCTTTCACCTTCGCTCATGACCACTCTGCCTAGAGCTGAGTCTGATCAGACCTGCTTAAATGCAGGATGGAAATCAACCAGAGTTGCCTTTCATTGATCTGCCCCTTGTGTTTCAAGCTGTATGTATATAAAACTTCATGATGAAAGGTATAATGCTTTTTTCTCACCATGCGTGTGGTGAAAGAAGTTCTGGGTAAAGCTGAGTGGCTGAAATGTGATAGGCCCTCATATGAAATAAACCTCTGACTACAAATCACATTTGTTTGGGATGGTGTTTAAGCAGTGTGACACATGTGAAGAGTAGCAGCATGGGATATGGGCAGAAGTACAACTGGGTCCCACTGGATCCATTTGCTTGTTCCAGTTTCTGCTAAAAAAACCCCAACAAAACAAAAACCTCTGTTTTTATAACAATCAGATGATTGTGTGATAATCAATTAAGCTGGGTTTAAATATTGACCCAGTCACTGATTATGACTTAACCTCTCTAGGACTCATGTGCAAGATAGTGAGAACAGTATCTGAATAACAGAGTTGTGATGGGGTATAAATGAATCACTACACAGAAAGTGCTAAGGATGGTGCTTGCACAAGGTAAGCATAGATGTTCGTATCTGTAATAGTAAATGTTATCTAGTACTTGTAACAACTACCGAATGCCCATTAGACACTAATTTACTTATATATATTATGTCATCATCACTACAATCCTCTTAGTTTTATATTATTATCTTCACTTTAATAATGAGAAAACCATGAACTTGAGAGAGGAATTCTCTTGTCCAATATCATCCTGTTATTGAGTGAGCCAGTGTTTGAACCTAGGTCTACTCAGCTTACACATTTGCTTAACCCACCTCTCTGGAACCTTGTTGGCATTCATTTGAAGATACTCTTCAGAACTTTAAAGGAGAGCATATCAAATATGATCAAACACCAATTACATATCAAGACAAATACAAAGCAAAGGAGTCCCAAAGCAAACAATCAAAAGCACTGCAATAATTGTTTTTTACCTTATATGAAGAATGTGTTATTCTATATTGGGAGTGTATCAGGTAACTAAGCACAAACTGGAAAGCATGTAGTTGGTTTTTAGTCTGCATAAAACTTCATTCTATTTTTAAAAATGCTATAGTTCTGAATATTCACTCAAAATTGATAAAATAATTTCCATGGATAGCTCTTAAGAATTTACATATGTATTGAATGTTGGCATTGGAAAAATATCACCTGGAAGATTTTACAATAGCATTAAAACAAAAGGCCTTGCTTTTGTAGAATCTTCTATGCAAAGAAAGAGTGGAGTAAAATATAAACATTATTAAAGTGTATGAAGCATTAATATGAATCATCTTATCTATAACATTATTGAATGAAGACAGGGAAAGAAGCAAGGAATGAAAGAAATAAGAAGTTACTAAATGCTATCATGAGCCAGACCCTATACCAGGTATTGTTATATTCATCTTGGCATTTACTGAGTGAAAAATAAACAAACCAGGACCTCCCCCCCAAAAAAAAGTGTGTGGAAAATTTGTATAAAGCCAACTCAATTTTCCATGGGCAAATATTGTAGTTTAGATATCTTGAATCTTATTTAGAAATAATGTAAGATGCATATAGATACATATAGATGCAGAATATTAACTAAAAAACATATAGATGTAACCCTTCTTTGTGTTAGAATGAACTTATTATCCTAAGAGTGACATCTATTCACAGCACTAATACAGAAAGCTGGAATATCTTGTACAAGACAAGATGAAAAATATATGCTACTTTCTTCAGTGTGATTTCTAAAGTGTAATTTTAGTATTTAAGTTAGGAGCATTGTAACTTCCCAGAATACAAAATGCATCTACATTCAAATGTTGGTTTTAGAATACAAAGCAATATTTCAAAGTCAAATATAAATGAATTTGTTCATTATCTACTCTTTTGGATAATTGCCATTATTGCTATTTCTCCTTGGGCAGATAATTGAAAATTGACTATATAAATTGTTGTGTTTTTCTGGGGAAATAGCCTAGACTCAACATTTGTCACCCACATTTTAACCTAATTTACAATTTTACCAGGTCTAAAAACTATCGCTATTTTACTACCTTATTCTATTATAATTCATTAATATTGTCCCTTCTTTTTAGCCTCACGTGGCAAAAAGGAATTTGCCAGTGCCATTAATGGCTAAGAAATGCATTCATTTTGTGTACAGACTTATGACCGTTAGCTATGGGAGAATTTTAGTGACATAATAGGATAAACAAGATAATAATAATATTTGGATATGAGATTTAGTCTTTCCAGTTTTGCTATAGCCCTCTTTGTGGCAACAAAGGAATTTTCACCATGAATCTCTAATGTCTATATCCGGTCACATTTGATTCTGGTTTATGTGTGGTCTGAGATAAAGGATTTAAATAAAGACCAACAGAATAAAATACAAAACACTGCTGAATTGCCCATTTATTAAGATATCAAGGTAAATTCTATGATTCATTAGGGAACCAGGTGGAGGCAATAGTTGATCCAATTAGTTAATTAATTTAGGAGAGGGAACAGAAGACTTTTATTAAGTTTTGATGATAATGAACTTAACTTTCTATTTCTCTTTATCTTAGGTGGGGTCCCTGGAAAATGGAGACTCAGATTATTATGCAGGAAGTTTATTGGAGCATGTTCTCAGGAACAACAGCTGTTTCTGAGGTGAGAGGAGAAGGAAGAAGACAGAGGGAGAGGTTGAACTTTGATGCAGCCACAGCAGTGACCTAAGCTGGGTCTCTGAAGCTGGGGAGAATTGCAAAAACCGGCATGTGTTACAGCCAGCTTGCATGGGCTTGGACAGAGCTGGTGGTGCACACCTCTTCCCAAATTCACATTCAATGACATAATGTTGATATATTGAAATTGTTGACATATATTTGCAACACAGCAATAGACAAGTACCAGAAATCAGGGCTTCTCCCACTCCCCATGCCCAAGACTTCAACCCTTAGAAAACTGGTTTACCAGAAAACCGAAAGTGAAGAAATATTGCTTTTACGTCTGTGCCCAAAGGTGCTACACAGAGAGAATTATACACTATACTCCTTCTAGGTCTTGTATTGCTGTAACTTCTCCAGGCCGTTTGCTCTGTTCTACAAAGAAGAGTATCATTCTAATCTTAGGATTTCTAACCCTGCCATGCTGTCAGTGACCCTTATTATTGCCTTTCTGAAAGAGGCAAGAAAACTCAATATGGAAATGAAACAACCTCTTTATGATACAACTTGGTAATATGACATCCATATCCAAAGTCACAGAGTTGTCAAAGAAGAAAGACGCCGATAACCAAACAACATCTTGCATAAAATACTTGAAAAAAAAAATACAGTAGAAATGATTACTGAAATAATGTTGTTTTAAAACACTGCAATTTCTTTATGTGTAAACTGATGGAGGAAAACAATAATTGTGGCATGCTTTTGTTTAATAAAGCCATACAATATGTTTGGAGCCAGTTTAGGATGCATACTGTAAGATGGGGGAAGATTTTAGAAGCAGTAGCCAAGCCACGTGGAGAACTTGGGTTAAAATTATTCCAGCTACTTTATTTTTTTATTTTAACGACGCGGGGTATAATTCAGTGTTAGGTATACAAATGTTCATTATGCAGGTACCCTTGTTGATGAGGTATGCTCTCCTTGCTCCTGGCAGTTTCCCACTACGGCCAATCCCACTCCTGTCCTCCCCTGGCAGTTTCCCACTACTGCCAATCCCCTTGTTATGGTATTAGGATAGTTGTTCAAGGTCCGCTTATGAGTGAGAACATGTGATACTTGATTCTTTGTTTCTGTGATAGATCACTCAGTATTATGGACTCTAAGTCCATCCAAGTTGCTGCAAAATTCATAGTTTTGTCCTTTTTTATGGCTGCATAATATTCTATTGTGTATATGTACCACATTTTTAAAAATTCAGTCCTCTTTTGGTGGGAAGTATGGCTGGATCCATGTTTTTGGTATTGTGAACAATGCATTCCAGTTACTTTAAAAGTGAATTCCTAAGAGGTTGAACTAAACCAGTTGCTGTATGCAAATACCAATATCTTTAGGCATCTCAGAGAGTTGGTGTGAGAAGTTCACTGTTTACTAGAATAGCAGAAATGTATAAGGGGGCTGTTCTGAACAAAGCTCACCTATATCAAAGTTCTTCCTACTTTTGAGCTCTTTATTTTACAGGAAAAGACAATAAAGGAAGACCCGAGATTTGACAGACAGACATAGATTACATAGAAATTCTTTTTGGCTTTGTCACTTACATCCTACATCCACACTAACTCTTGGCAATGCAGCAACTGCAAAAACACCAGTTAGGCATTCACTTTAGGACCAAACACTAGGCATGGAAAGCAGGAAAAGTTGTCCTGATTTTAGTACGTGAGGCTAGAATTAGGAATTTCAGTAAGGTGTGTATGACTCTGAAATTCAGTAATTAAAAAGTGACTCAGTATGGACTATATCTATTCTATTGGTTACCACATTTCTGTAATAGGCATAAAAAGAAGACAGGAAATCAGGTTTCCAACAAATGTTCTTCCATGACATGAAATCATTGGGAGCAAACTCTGTCTTATATATTACAACTTAGCAAAGAGTCCATCACAATTTCTTTTTCTTATATATATTTTTGAGATATAGCTACGGCCACATTTGGATTCTATAATCAGTTCTCACATTCTTTCTTGTATTCATTGTTTTATTCAACAAAACTGTGTTGAGTATTTGCTATATTGTCATATCCTACTAGGATACAGAGGAACTTCCATCTTTCTGAAGACAGATATAATTCATACAGAGAAAGTATGGTCATGGAGATAATGAAAGACAGAGGAAGAACATGAATTTTGTGTGTGCATGTGTGTGTGTGTGTGAATGTGTGTGTCGATGCATAATTAAATGCATTTTTCTCTTGAATGAAGTACTCAAAATATTGATAACTAAGAACAAGGCTCTTTTTCTGACTGTAAAATATGAATGCAGTTACTGTTTCTGTTAATCAGACAGAGGATACTGAAAGAATGGAGGAATGTATCATGGAATCCTAAAAATAATCTGGCCCATTTTTCCTGATTGTAAGCTGAAATACATCTGAGCTAGTCTTTCAACAATTCAATTATATATATATTTACATGCAATTCACATACTAGGTTCTGAAGACTTAAAGAGGAAAGAAGAAAATCCAAGCTGTTTTCAAAGTCTTATTAAAGCAAGAAATTCCAAGTATCTGATATACCATGAGCTTTTTGGAATTTGATATAATTTTGTAATACTTTCAGGAATGCAAATGTTCTAATTCATATCTAGCTATAAAATTTTAGCCTAGATAAATGAGTTGTTCCACAAATGGTTTTGGTAGAACATGAATCTACCATTATAACCAGCAAACATATTTTTGGTTGTCAAACTTTGTAGCTACAGCTTTAGATCTCTGCCTTTACAGATGGCAGAAACTAGTTCTTAAAATTAAGTCTATTCCAGGGCAAATACATTTTTGCAAAGTTTGCATGTTGACTGAGGGTATAGCCTAGCTGGATTTCTCATGTCATACTCAGCATACCTTGCAAACACGGTCATAGTAAATTATGCCATTGTAAGCTCGTGGAATTTGAACATGACTTCCGATTTTGACAGAGACTTTCTGCAGCCAGTTAGCTGAAATGAGAAGTGAATTTGACCCATTTGTGGGCAGTTGCTTTGCTTTTGTTTTTGCTTTTCTATAGGCATTTTGTTCTATCTTTTTAGAATTGGATATGACATCTGTTGCTAGGGACAATGGGTGAAAAATAGGCCAATATCTGTACAAATATATTACTAGTATTGCGAAACAGCAAAATAAAACCAACAGCTTAAAATGCATGCTCAATAGACAGTTGAAGTAGTAACAGTACCTCTTAATCTAAAGGGTAGCATCTTGACCTGACATGTGCCTGGAAAACGATCCTCATCCTGACTTAAATTTTTCTCCATCATAGCCAGGTCCATTTGGTGCAGATGCCAGCAGCCATATTGACTAGATAGGCATGACAGAGAAGCTACAGCAGATGCCGTAAAAAGTAAGGGGTAGGGAGTTGGGACTATAGCGAAAAGCCACCTTTGCCCCTAATTAGACACACTGATGGGGGATTTCTTTGCAAAGATCAATGAGATATTGAATGGGAATCAATCAAGATCAATGAGACTTGAAGTTACACATGTTGAACAATAGACCCAGCGTGGGAGCAGTGCATCTTTTCCTCTGGAGCATAAACCTCTTCTCTCTCCTGAGGTGTTTATTGAGGAGCTCTTAAAAGTGAAAAGAAAATACATACCTGTTAATTCCAAATGGGACACATTTTCTTCAGTAGACTTTCCAAAGGAATAAGGAGTTAAACCTGCCCCTGTAAAGGTTTTTCAGTTTAGAAATGCCATGTGTAGACAGGGAGATGGTTAGAACCCATGTCCAAAAACACAAGTCTGTTGATTTGGAAAACAAAGATAAGTGAAGCCTGTAGACTAAAGATCTTGGAATAACTAAATCTGAATGTCAGATACTCAAGAAATAGGTTTATAAAAAAAGACTTGCAACTTTCACTACAAGTATGCTACATGAATGTAATCTAATACCTATTCTAGTACTTTGATTAGTGCTATTTTTTTCAAGTTTTGAGATTTAGAAACTCCCATTTGCTAAGAGTCCAGGAGGCCACTTGCTCCTGGTGACCTCAACAGCAATAGATCACTTGGGCAGCCTGCCATTCTTTGTTGCCCTGAACTTCTTTGGTGTTTAGGCAGTCACTCTGGTACTGAGAACAGAATGCGTGAACTACATTCTCATTCTTTCTTCTGTCATAATTTTCACTTCATTTCTTTCCAGGAGGAAGCTATAGAGTTTAACTGGACAGATATGAGAAAAAACAATGATTTTTCTGCCAAGATACAATCAACGACCTTGGTCAAAACATGCAGAGGTTTCTGGAAATCTATTAAAAAAAACAACTATCTGATAAGCTGCCTTTGGGTCTGTGTGTTGTTTTCTTTGTGTGGGGTAAGAAAGTGGCATCTACAAGCTGAATTGGATGTTACTTAAACTCTAGGCAGTAAACAAAGATGTGCTTTGTAGTACACAAATGGCTGGAATGATCAATGTTAGAGTTAAAAGTTATATTTATATTATACTGCCTATATTCATTAAACTTAGCACAATAGTAGCCCCAAAGATATGGTACCTTAAGCAATCAATCTATTCCCTCTTCTTGGTCTGGCTCCTAAATACCAATCAGTTTGCTTTTCTCTTTCAATGAAAAAAACAAGAAAAAGAGAGAAATTTTGAGAAGAGTCATAAATCAGGGCAAATGTGTGTGTACTCCTGGCAATACATTTTCCCCTGGGAAAAAGTGGTCATAAATACAAAAGGACTTGTGAAATACGGCTCCACTAAAGTAAAATACAACTCTTTCATGGGGCTAAGTGCGTACCCTAGAAATGCTCACTACTTAATGGGATAGTGTTACATGTGATAGAACGAGAGAGTGAATGGGTGAGTAAGAGTGTATTTTATACAGAAAAAGTGTTCCTTGGGAGAGTTTTGGATAAATGGATTGAATGTGCTTTCATTTGTGAGGCCTCTTCTTAGGAAGCCAGTGACGCTAAGTACACAGAGCAAAACCATCTGCTAAAGGTCAAAGAAACGGGTGAGCCACTCCACACAGCCTCTGCCATGACAGGGCTCTGCCAAGGTCACAGGCAGCAGCACATTTTCTCCCTTTCCTTACCTGGAAGACTGCAGATACCATACATCATCCAGAATCCAATAACGTGTTTTCCAAAAACAACAGAGTTAAGCACACTACAAAATCCCAGGGGTGACAGAAACTCCCCACGTATGCCCACACTGTACCACCACCACAGCAAGTGACAGTTTTTATTTTTGTAAAGCAATTATCAACTTATGTATAAATGATTACAGTTTTTAAGATCCAAGATCCTTGGGAAATCTGATGTTGCAATCAAAACATAATTGAGCTATTTTGGAATAGGAAGTCTATTTGCTCTTTGAAATGCATAAATATCTAAAAATTAAATGATGACCCATTTAGCCATCCCATTTAGTGCAGTATTACTTCACTGCAATTTTTTAAGGATTTATTTAAGTGAACTTTCCTGCTTAATGGAAATTTTCTATGGTCTGAAACTATTTCTCAGCCTGAGGGGGGTGTGTGTGTGTGTGTGTGTGTGTGTGTGTGTGTGTGTGCATGTGTGCGTGCATGTGTATTGCGGTGGAATGAACATGGTCAGCAGTGATAAATTAATTTCTTCAAGTGATCTTACAATCCATCTGCACACTAATCATTTTTTTCAGCCAAAATAATGTTTCGTATGTGTAGGGACTACTATTTTTTTCAAATGTATACACACACATTAAGATGTGTACACACAAATATATACACACACATATACACACATTAAAAATTAAATATGTATACATCGAAAGGTAGGTGCATATATATAAATATATATAGGAATATATATATACCTTTGTCATAAAAAATATGAAATTATTTCAAAGTATTGCCAATTTCGTTACAGATTTTTGTTATTACTATCTTTCAATTCATCGATTATAAAAATATAGCAACTACCTGAAGGACACCAGAATATTTTAAGTGTTAAAAGGAGTGGTGCTTCTTGGATCAGAAGCACTACTCTAATCTAGGGTAATGTATTTTAAAAGTTACTGATAAAATAGTTATAAGAGGAGCTTACTAATATGTAATATAGTGGGGATATGATAGATATAATGGAATTTTCAATTATGGATGAATCTTACTATAAGAATCATTAAACTATTTGGTTAGAATAAGATGAAATGTTTAGGCCTAGTCCCAAAATAAAACACTTAGAAAACAATTAACCGGCATTACCTCTGGGGATAGAAGAGGAATTTTGTGAGCAGCTGGGGCAAAGGGACTTCTGTATTCCCCATACCTCTGTATTGTTTGAATTGTTTACAACAACCATATATTCAAATATTTCTTTTATGTTTAAAAACTTATGAAAAGAAAACAACCATACAAAATGAAGTTAATAGCACCAATGAGGTGCTGGCCCCAGGTTCCCTATCTTGGACCCATTTTCTTCTAGAAGGTTTACTTTTGGATTCTGAGAATTACTTTTCATTTCTTGTAACTTCAGAGGCTGCCTCCAGCTTGACAATCATGGCCAACACATGCTAAATCTATGTGCTGGGCAGTAGGCTGTACACTTCACATGAAGTCTGAGCTTATAGGGAAGATGGCAATACAAGTTGTCATATCAATATATTCATGTGCTTGGGGGCAACAAGACCACAGTATATTCCCACCCAACTTTCTTATGGTGTAGCCACCTATGGATGCAGAGAGAAAGCATGATTCTTGCTTTCTGCCACCAACCTTGGGTTGGGTCAACCCAGAGAGCACTTTTAAAATCCTACTCTGCCCTACACCAGACTAGAGTTGGCTCATCCATGGTGTGGCTTTTCCTCAGCATAGTTTTCTGAGAGCTGGCATTTGGGGTTAAGGATGCATAGGACTCACATGATATTTAATGCCTTTAAACCCAAGAGGCTGTAGCAAATTCCATGCAACACTTGCTAATATGGTAAATTAATCTACAATACTTTCCCCCCCAAATGCTGTTTTGCTGAATTACCCCAGGTTAAGTATTGTCATGTTGTATTATGGCATGACATTCAGATAGCTCATCACAGTAAATAAAAACAGTTAAATCCTTTAGAAGATTTCATGGAAAGCAGATTCACTATTTTTTTTTTTGAAGGAATTCAGTCAAGTTTTAGTAATGCCTTTGTGAAGTAGATAAAAACATCAAAAATAAGACTCAAGTTTCTTGTTTTATGTATAAACTACACCTTTAAATTTTAAGTGTAGTCTGGGGAAAACGAATTATTTAAATAAAAGATTCACATTTTCTCTTCTGTCTCCCAGGTCTATAGTGATTTTCCTTATTAATTCAAAGGGAGGAAAAACCAGATGAGTTGATTTTTTCTGCGTGAGGGGTTCTTTGATTTAACACCAATATACATCAAGTGACTTTGTTTTCACTATTGCCCTGAAGGACCTATATTGTCAGAGTCTCAGGCCCTGACATTTGCAGTATAGTATACAAGACTATGCATATGACCATGCAATCAAGCCAAGAGCATGTTTACCAAGTAGCCAATGTATTAACTCATTATTTACATGTTTGATTGGCTATTTCACCTTTCACCCTGCTGAATCTGTCACATAGAAACCACTCTCAAGGGATATATTCAGTGAGTGGCTCTTGAAATAGTTTTTTATGTGTAGTTTCTAAATAAGGGTTCAGAGAACATCTCCTTTCTACAAACGCTTTCTCTAGCCATTGTCTTTCAAAGCTAAATAAGCTTAGGGCATCTGGGTTAGGATGTCAAAGCTGTGCCCCCAAGTTCTTCATGGGCCTTAACGACTGATCTCATCAAGAACCGGTCTCGTTCAGACAATTGCCCATTGTAGGCACCTGTAAGACAAGGATCAACAGACACATTTTGCTTCCTCAATACTGGGTGGTCTATCACAGAAACAAAGAACTGAGTACCACATGTTCTCACTCATAAGTGAACCCTGAACATTTACCGTAATACTATAAGAAAGGGATTGGCAGTAGCAGGACATTGCTTGGGGGTGGGGCAGGGCGGGGCACACAACATCAGTAAGGGTAACTGATCTCAAACTAGGTAAAGTGGGGACCAAAGGGAGGCCCAAACTCTACCTGTATGATGACTGCTTGTATATCTAAACCTGAATTTTGCAAGTCTTTAAATAAAAAAAAATAGCAGAAAAAAAGAAAAGAAAACCTCTATGTTGTGAAACAGAAAAGATGAATTTAAATAGCATGAGGCCAAGTTGTTTTTACATGTTGTTTAATATTCAGGAATCATTTTAAAGTCTCAAAGATCTCTGGTTATGCAGGGGAGCTGAGTTGCAGATAATGCTTAAATACAGCGCATTTAGAATTTTCTTTTGGGGTTGAGATTAATTGGGTTTGTATACCTTTATACTTGCTTTTGATTTTCTCTATTGGGGAGGCAGATTGACAGGTTGTGGGGAGGGTCGTTCAGATAGGCAGTTTTCCTTTCCTAAACATCTGATTTAATGGTAAGAGAACATTCCAGAGGCTGTTTGCTCATGGGGATAAATAGTTTTGAGGTTCCAAATTTTAGGAGGCATCACACAAGTTTGCTGAACACTGACTATTCTGGGAGCTACTTGTAAATTCCATGTTTTTCCTCCTGGTCTTCCTGTCCCAGTGATTTTACATCCGTTAAATAAAATGGTGGGGAAAATTTAACTGAATTGCAATAGAGTTAATAGTGAAGTCCTGGCTTCACTCAGCACGAACTTTTTATAGTCATTTAACAAACATTTACTAAGAATAGAGAACACATTCGTGTCAGGCACTATTTTAGGCACTTGGAATACATCTGTGTACAAAATAGATAAAAATATCTGCCCTGGTGAAACATATGTTTTGGGGGGAGAAACTATATGTGCGTGCGTGTGTGTGTGTGTGTGTGTGTGTGTGTGTGTGGTGTTTATATATGTACATGTTGCATTAATAATACCTTTATTGAAGTGAGACAGAAATTTTGTTAAAACCAAGAACCTTTTTCTGTAGGCCTTGAACACATTTCAGATTTCATAAAGTAATTAGGCTGCCCTTTGTCATTTGCTTTAAACTTTCCCCCTCATTTCTTTTTTTTTTTTGAGTTGGAGTCTCACTCTGTCGCCCAGACGAGTGCAGTGACCGGGAGCGGCCACTGCAGCCTCAACCTGCTGGGCTCCGGTGATCCTTCCGCCTCAGCCTTCCGAGTACCCAGAATTACAGGCCCTCACTACCGCGACTGGCTAATTTTTTGATTTATTGTAGAGATGAGGTCTTGCCAAGTTGCCCAGGTGGGTCTCGAACCTGCGGGCTCAGGCAATCCACTCACCTCGGCCTACCAAAGCGCGGGATTACAGGCTGAGCCACCGAGTCCGGCTCCCCTCATTTCTTAATGGGATTATAATCTCATCACAGTTTGACAGGAAAAGGCACCTAACACAAGAAATAAAACCATGGAGAGCCATTTGGAGTGTTCTAGAAGACATGACTTCTCAAAACTTAAAATCAGGTTCAATGATTTGGTTTGAAACAATTGTTCAAGTTTTGTGTTTACATTTGCTGGACAATCTCTTTTAGAAAAAGTTAGTAAAGTAAGAAGAAAAACGATTTTCTTTTTAATATATTACGTTAATTTTTTCTTGGGTTCATTTCAAAAGAGATGACAGTTTCTTTTTGCAAGTTGCTTTTGGTATATTTCATCAACAGAAAGACAACTCCTTGATGCAGACTTCTTTTAATCTGATGATGTCCTGCTCTTAGATGAAATGATTTCAAAACCAAGGGACTGCATCAAGTGCCATATTAAAGAAATGGTATCTATGGCAATGTAAATAGAGTGCATTCATTGAAATCACAAGACCGGAAAGCACCTTGAAATATTCCTTAAGATAGGAACTCCTCTGAATAGATGAAAACTCATTTGGTCTTCAAAAATATTTATTGAAGCCCTACTATGGGTCATCTATTGTGTTATTTACTGGGAATGACTAAATAATGGGTCATATCCTTAAGAAGTCAATAGCTTTTACAAGTCAGAAATATAGATGCTCAGAATATAACTTGGTACTATAGTGCTATATTTCAGGTGATATTAAAAAATTGCCAAAACTATCCTCCATTTCATGGCTTCTAGAAAATGTTCCTGCAATCTCCCTCATCAATCTAGCTTATGAAACTCATTATTTTTTGCTGATTACTTGTTAATGTTTACTATAATCCATCTTTTTTCATTTTTATATGTTCTCAGAATAAAAGCTAAAACATCTATTAACATTTATTTGTATGGCCAGGTGCGATGACTGACACCTATAATCTCAGCACTTTGGGAGGCTGAGGTGAGAGGACTGCATGAGCCCATGGGTTTGAGACCAGCCTAGGCAATTTGACGAGACCTCATCTCTACAATAAATCAAAAAATTAGTCAGGCGTGATGGCACGTGCCTGTAGTTCCAGCAACTTGGAAGACTGCGGCGGAAGGATCGCCTGAACCCAGCAGTTGAGGCTGCAGTGGCTGGGAGTGTGCCACTGCCCTCCAGCTTGGGTGACAGAGCGAAACTCCAACTCAAGAAAAAAAAAATTTATTTGTAAAACCTTTCACATGTTTGGAAATCAGAAAATTTTATTATGACAAAATAAGAGTATTTTTGTTGTTGAATTTACTTATATACAATCTCTTAAAAAAAAAAAAAAAGATTTCAGGACCATAAAGCAGAAGATAAAATCACATAAGGGTAAATAAAAAAAAAGAAATAGAACCAGACCAAAATAATGAAACAATCAGATAAGTTATCCATAAGAGTTATTCTTGTCACTAATAGCTGGAGGCTGTTTTTAGATTTGCATTGAGCTTCCTGATAGCCAGTGCAAAGATGAGAAATGTGATGTTAGTTACTTACAAAACAAAACAAAACAAAACAAAACAAAACAAAACAGGATCTTGCTCCAACATCCTGGTTGGAGTGCAGTGGTGGGATAATATCTCACTGCAACCTCGGGCTCCTGGACTCAAGTGATCTTACCGCCCCAGCCTTACGAGTAGCTGGTACTACAGGTATGCACTACCATGCCTGGCTAATTTTTGTATTTTTGGTAGATACAAGGTCTTACTATTTTGCCAAGCCAGATCTTGAACTCCTAGCCTCAAGGAATCCTCCCATTTGGGCTTCTCAAAGTGCTTTTTATAGGCATGAGACACTGCACCTAGCCCCAGTTACATATACTATTTAAAAAAAAAAAAATCTGAAAATATTAACATGCCAGTTTCTCAGGGAAGATCAGGTTATTTTGACACTGAATTCTATAGTGATTTTATCACGAAGAGGGAAGGCTGAATTATATAACGGGCACTATTCAAATGTTGAAGCATATTTCATACAACCAGTTATTAAATCAACTCCAATAAAAGCCAAGGTCAAATATTAAAGCACAATTTAGTGAAGGCAGTTCTAAGAGAAATCAGATCATTATAATATGAATCCATGGCCAGGATATGAATACATGAATGGATCGATTGCCCTCCATTTACTCTCAAATCACTCTTTCATTTGGCACTACAATACCTGCCTCACTGAAAATTCAAGGATGAGTCTCTGGAGAAAACCTTGGAGAGATAGTTTTCTATAATGCTGATTGGTGGTGGCTCTATTAGCTTTGATATTTAAATCAACTGGTGGTTGGGCTGTCAGTTTACTGTGAAAGATAAGAAACAAACCAGCATAGATTCCTGCTTGCACAGGGAGTGGAGGCAACTTATCTTAGTACAGAAATGAGCTAAAGACATCAAGGATTCTCCTCTGGGTACAGAATGGGTTTGATTCTGAAACTTAAGTAAATGTCCTGAATATTACCATAGAACACACACACACACACACACACACACACACACACACACACACACACACACCAGTTTTGTTGGGGAGTTATTTTTAAGTCAGATATAAAATAACTATTTCAATTAATTCAGGCAAAGAAAAGGGTAATTTTGCCAAAAAAGTAATGATGACTTTTACCAGGGCAGGAAGGAATCAACCCACATATAAAAGTGAGTGGTTTGGTAGATTCTTTTTCTTAATTAAAATTTCAAAAGGGAGCACTGGTGTCATCATATGGTGCCAGAATATTCTTCCCCTTAGGTTTCTGTACTCGAGCAAAATAATATGAAATAGTTTCTACCTTTCCTTATAGTTTTGGCTCTCTTTTTTTTTTTTTTGAGTTGGAGTCTCACTCTGTCGCCCAGACTCGACCAAGCCTCAACCCAGCCTCAACCTGCTGGGCTCTGGTGATCCTTCCGCCTCAGCCTTCCGGGTAGCCGAAATTACAGGCATGCGCTACCATGCCCGGCTGAATTTTTGATTTATTGTAGAGATGAGGTCTCGCTGCCCAGGCGGGTCTCGAACCCGCGGGCTCAGGCAATCCACTCACCTCAGACTCCCAAAGGTGCGGGATTACGGGCTGAGCCACTGAGCCCAGTTAGTTTTGGCTCTCTTTTAATTCTCTTAACCGAATGTCTTCTATATAGGTTGCTGGGAAACTATAAATATACTTTACTAATAGAGTTTTAATCTAAATAATAAAAAAGCAAAGGGCAACTGAGTTTGATAGTAGGAACCAATCCAAAGTACACCAAGCTGTCATGGTACTCACTGATACTATCTGGTAACCAGGTTACCTCTCGTTCTACTCATCCGTTTTATTTGTTCTTGTTCAGAATCAATTGTTTGCCATCAGAAAGAAAGAAAGTACTTGAGGTTCTGGAATTTATTTTACATCAATCCATATATAATTTCAAAGGTGGAAAGAGGAAAGCGATTTCTTTTTTATCTTGATATTGGTAATTGGAGCTCTGTTTGACTGTTTACCTTCCACCTTCCATGGAGGCAACAAGATTAAAGCAAGGTGACACACAATTTGGTCTTTGATCATTTTGACTTTGTGGAATTGGGTGACCAGGATGAAAGTCAACTTTTTTAGAAGAGAAGTAAAAAGGTTTTGTTCAACAAATAGCATGTTAGAAAAACAGTGACAATGCAGTTGACCTTTCTATTACATCAAAGAGGCTTTACTAATGCCTTATTCGCAAATTTCAAGGTTGAGGAAAATAACTGATACACAATAAGGCTTTCTGTTTTTCTGTCCTGTTGGGTTGGCTAGAGAAGGGTCAACATTTTAAACTATCACTTAAATTGGGTGCCTGTTAAATGAGGGAAATTTCAACACAAAGTTTGTTTATTAAGTGCTCTGGTTAATGCCATACAAAGTACAACAAAGGAATTGGCATTTCTCCTGCATTTTTTAATGCAACGGTGAATCAATAGAAAGAATTTTATTATTTTGCTTCATGAACTAAAGCAACATGTTCCAGAGTGTGTGTTTCTTTATTAAAAACATCAAATTCAACCAGACTTATTTGAATAAAACATACATTCATTAGGCTCGCTGTAAGGTTTTAGTTTATTCAGTGATAATGCAGCTGAAAAATAATTGAATCAGACTGGTGTTAAACACAGGAGAACAAGTCTGTGTTTCGAGAAACATTAAAAATACTTCTGTAAGAAAGACTCAAAAGACTAAGAATTCCAAGGTGGATATGGGCATAATATGTGTGCTGAGACTCCTTCCCAGAGAAACATCTGGTGGTGGAGAATCATCAAAATTTCTCCTTTTTGGAAAATCTCATTTGAAAAACGGACTGGATTTGAAGTAAAAAGGGAATCCTCGGAGTGGTAAAGCCTCAGGTTTGATTTCTTCATCTCTCCCCTGTGTGGACAGAGTGAAGGGACTGTGTTTAAAAGCAGGAAGGAGTTAAGAGAAATTATACAGAGATACAGTCTGTGGCCTGTGAACCCTAACATCTGAAGAAAAAGGCAATGAATATCTATTATTCAGCTGTTTGCTGAGTATTTTGACTACATGCCACACAAGTCAAACATCAGGTTTGGCAGCTGGAGTTTTTATTTCTAAAAATAAAAATGATGGACGATGTCTGCTTTATCCTCTGAGACTCCAAAACATTGATCATTTGGATTATTTATATTTGGGGGTATTATACGTACCATCTTGCCTTTATAGTTTTTCTTTTATTCTGTGTACCTTGCCTTCACAGCTAGACTGTGGAAGCAAAGCCGAACTAATCATCCACCCTGCGGTAGAACACGTTAGTTCTTACCTGGTCTTTATTCTTTTCTGACCCTTCCCTTAGTAACAGGATTTTTTCCCCCATCTATACTCTCCCCTTGATCCAGGAAAGGCAGATCCCATCCCCACAGAGTCACATTGATCTATGTCACTCTGTGGGGGCCTCCTTTCCTTTGTCAGTGATTGGGTTAGGCAGGAACGTTTGACTCAGTTCCCAGGAGCATTTGACTCAGTTTCAGCGCTGAGACTTGAGATCTGCTGTGGGGTTCTGGGAAAGGCTTCCTATATCTGAAAAAGAGGCAATGGGTGCACATGTGGCCTTTGATGTTGCCACATATTGATGAGTTGAACTGTTTGGGCTATCTTGTGCCTGTGAGCAGTGTGAGGAGTGGAAGGATGGAAGGAAAGGGAAGCTGGGCCTGGATGGACTAAAATGCTCTTTTTAGACATCATTGTTTGACTGTCTCCTACACACCCCTCAGACTCAGACTAAGAAGAGAGAAGTCTCCTCTATGCTATTGCTGACCCATTCCGGCCAATGGATCATTCTTTCCTTAGGTCACTTCAGTATCTCATAGGTAATTTTACCAGTACTTATCTCACAGTATTCTTTTTTATTTGTTTGTAAGTTGATCTTCTTCAGGAAACACAAATGTCTTGAAACCGGGGGCCATGCCCTATCTATTTTTGTATCTCTAGTGCTCATTCCAGTGATTTGGTCATACCAGGTGTTTAACAAGTATATTGTGATTGACTTTGGAGAAAAGGTGGGAAATATTAGCTTAAGAAAAATATATGTAGCATCTCTGCTATCTTTATCATGAACTAATAATGGCTGTAGCATGATAGGGTGTAATCAATACCACAATAACCAAGAACCTGTCAAAAAGATTAGGGTAAATTGTTTCTTTTACTTTTTTCTTTAGTTTGTACTTGTTTTGGAAAATCATTCAGGAGTTATTGATAAATGGTCTCTTAAAAGTCATAAATTGCACTAAATAATGATCAAAGTATGAATTGTTCAATAGTTCAATCCATAAAGAAGTAGTTACTGCATGTCTATTACATGGCCGGTATTTTTGCTTTTTTATCTTTATTTTCTAGGAGCAGGTTAAATGACTATATATCTTTGTGAATTCTTTTGAGAAATATATAAAATAAATACAAGAACTAGTGATCCAAAGGTCAAAACAATGTAATTTTCATTCTTGTTTACAAGAAGAAAAATACAATTTTGGTTAGGGGTGCACCACAATGCTTATAGGAATATAGCTGTCCTGATCCATCTTCACTTTATGTGGAAATAATTTATGGTTTCCTCTATATTTTACAAAATGGATTCATTATAGGACCCTCTGGGCATATGTGCTCTGCATTAGTTAAAGGCCTGATCAAATGACTGTATTTATAGCAAAGTCAAGTGAGGAAATATAATTCTAAAGCAAATATTCACTCATATTTATCCTTTGGAGACTACCCTGGGTAGACCCAGACAAGCAGAAGGTAATCTCTTGTAGTCAGATTTTGGATTTACAAATACTGCTCCAAATTTGAGATTTGGCCAGTTGTGACTTGGAAAAGTCACTTTGTCATTCAAAGCCATTTCTTTTCATATCTAAAAATGATGATAAAAATACTACATCATGATTTTTTTTTTCAGTGCAATAAAGAGTAAGAAAGTGCCTTGTATGACAAAACCAGACGAGATGGCCTCTTGGTTTCAGTATGGTTTCTAGAACAAGGCTGCCTGAGTATAAATCCTACTACTCACTAACTGTGCGACTTTAGTTGGGTTACTTAACCTCTCTCTGCTTTAGTTTCCCCACATGTAAGTGGGGGTGATAATAATGCCTATCCATAGAGTTGTCATGAAGCTTAAATGTGCTAAGGTTAATAAAACACTCATAACACTGCCTGGCACATAGGAAGTGCTATATAAGAGTTTGGTGGATAAATAGTAATTTGTATTCATCTCCTGACACTGTTCCAGCAAATAGAAATCTAAAGTATAAATTCTTGAATTTATGTCATGTCAACATAAAAGGACAAAGAGAAGAAAATAATATAATAATATTACTAGGAAGAAAGGGACACACCTTGTTTAAGAACTTAACTAGGTCAATACAGACCATAATTTTAAAGCTTTGGGTGTTTTGTAGCTGAGGGAACAATCATTATAAGGTAGGAAAATTATTATTTATAAAATTCCTGTTATCATTAGATGCAGAAAACGCATCTAGTAAAATCCAACATCACTTCTTCATTAAACAACAACAAAAAACCTTGAACACCTATGCACTGAAGGAACAGTCCTCAAAATAATTAGACCCATCTATGACAAACATGTAGCCAACATCATACTTCATGAGCAGAAGGCATTCCCCCTATGAATTAGAACAAGATGAGGATGACCACTTTCATGCCTCCTACTTAACACAGTGCTGGAATTCCTACAGCAATCAGTCAGGAAAGACAAATTAGGGTTATCCAAATAGAAAAAGAGGAAGTTAAATGATCTCTCTTTGCAGATATGATTCAAAAATAGAATCCTTAGAAAATTCTATAGAGTCTGACAAAAACTTCCTTGTACTGATAAATAACTTTGGTAAAGTCTTGGGATGCGAACCAATGTGCAAAAAACAGTTGAATTTCTATACATCAACAACAAGCGGACTGAGAAACAAAAAGCGCAATCCCATTCACAATAGCCACACACGTACAAAATACCTAAGCATCCATCTTACCAAAGAGGTGAAAGACCTTTACAATGAGAAATACAAAACATTGCTCAAAGAAATCAAGGACAACATAAACAAATGAAAGAACATCCTGTGCTATTGGAAGAATCAATATCATCAAGCTGTCCATTTTACCCAAGGCAATCTACAGATTCAATGCAACCCTTATCAAATTACCAGCACCGTTTTTCACAGACCTAGAAAGGACAAAACAGAAATTCCCATGAAATCCTCAACAAAAAGAACAAAGTTGGAGGCATCACACTTCCAGACTTCAAACTCTACTACCACGCCACAGTAACCAAGGTAGCATACATAGTACTTGTACAAAAATAGACATGTAGACCAATGGAACAGAATAGAGACATCAGAAATAAAACCATGGACATTCAGCCAACTCAACTTTGACAAAGCTGACAAAAACAAACAGTGGGGGAAAGGAAATCATATTTAGCAAATGATGCTGGGAAAACTGGCTAACCAGAAGCAGAACAATGAAACTAGACTCCAAACTTATCATCACACACAAACATCAACTCAAAATGGGTCAAGGACTTAAATGTGAAACCTCAAACTATAATGACCTTAGAAGAAAACTTAGGGAATACTCTCCTGGACATAGGAATAGGCAGTGGACTCATAGCCAAGTTCTTAAAAAGCAAATGCAGCAAAAGCTAAAATTGACAGGTGGAAACTTATTAAGTGAAAGTGTTTTTGCCCAATGAAAGAAACCTTTGAGAGGGTAAAGAGACAATCTACAGAATGGAAAAAAATAATTGCAAGCTATATATCTGACAAAGACCTAACATCCAGGATCTACAAGGAACTCAGACAAATTGACAGGAAAAAAGACTAAATAATTCCATTAAAAAGGAACCAACCATGCTGCCCATCAAAAGTGGACCAGATTTTTTAAAAATGTGGCACATACACACCATGGAATATTATGCAGTCATGAAGAAGGACAAAATTATGCACTTTGCAGAAACTTGGATGAATTTAGAGCCTATAATATTCAGTGATCTATGACATAAACGAAGAACTGAGTACCACATGTTCTCACTCATAAATGGACGCTGAACATTTATTATAATACTATAAGAAAGAGATTGGCAGTAATGAGACACTGCCAGGGGAGTGTGTGTGTGTGTGTGGGGGGGGGGCATAATATCAATAAGAGTACCTGTTCTCAAACTAGGGGCAGTGGGGACTAAGGGGAGGCCCAAACTTCACCTTTATGATGACTACTTATGTACCTAATCCTGAATTGTACCTCACATCTTTAAAATTCAAAAAAAGAACAAAGGACATGAACAGATACTTCTCAAAGGAAGACATCTGAGCAGCCAACAAACGTATGAAAAATGCTCAGTCTCACTAATCATCACATTAATTGCAAATTAAAACTACAGTGAAATATCACCTCACACTGACCACGATGGCTATCATTAAAAAGTCAAAAAACAACAGGTGCTAGTGAGGCTGGGGAAAAAAGGAAACATTTCTATACTGTTGGCAAGAATGTAAGCTAGTTCCGTCTCAGTGAAAAGCTGTGTGGCATTTTCTTAAAGAACTAAAAATTGAGCTACCATATGATCCAGCGATCCCTCTTCTGGGAATATACCCAGAGGAACATAAATTGCTCTACCAAAAAGGCACTTGCATATGTATGTTTATTGCAGCCATTTCACAGTATCAAAACCATGGAACCAACCCAGATGTCCATGGAAAGTGGAATGGATAAAAAAAATGTGGTGCATATACTTGATGAAATACTATGTAGCCATAAAGAAGAACAAAATCATGTCTTTTGC
This sequence comes from Carlito syrichta, assembly GCF_000164805.1. Taxonomy (NCBI): domain Eukaryota; kingdom Metazoa; phylum Chordata; class Mammalia; order Primates; family Tarsiidae; genus Carlito; species Carlito syrichta. The sequence continues at coordinate 229,747 of NW_007016069.1, forward strand.
AACAACACAAATGCAGCTGGAGACCATCATTCTAAGTGAACTATCACAAAAACAAAAGACTGAATACTACATGTACATGTTCTCACTTACAAATGGGTCCTAAGCTTTGGGCACACAAGCACAAAGGTGAGAACAACTGATTCTGGGCACTGCTAATGGGGGAAGATAGGCAGGGGGGATAAAGGGCACGCAACCGTCCACTGTGTATCATGTTCACTACCGGGGGAGAGGGGGCTCTCTAGAAGCCCTAACCTCACCTGAATGCAATTTACTTATGTAGCACATCTTCACATGTACCCCACAACTCTAAAATACAAAATTAAAAAAGAAAATTAAACAAAAATTTATGTTAGAACAGGAATGGCACACGTATATAGGAAAAAAAAAAGGAAATGGTTGATGGATGGAGCTAATCAGGCCTTGTACATGAATGTGGATGCTAACCCCATTCTAGGAAGGGAGTTACAGGAATGGGGTCTTTTTATCTTCCAGTTAGAGAAATGCTTTTCTTCCTTCATAATGGTTTCCAAGACTTGCCTCTGGGAATTGCAATCTGTGCTTAGAAAGTGTGTGAGTGTGTGTGTCGAGGGTGGGATGGGGATGTTGGTGGAGGTGGGTGGTCTAACAGTTATCTGTCAAAGTCTCAGAAGAACAGGAAAGCACGGCCACAGCTGACCCAGGCAGAGATATCTCAGGTGAAACCAGACACACAGAACCCCTCTTGGCCTCACTGTGCCAAGAATATGAAGGCCACTCTGATAGTCCTAGTTGAGCCCCAGTGGAGGGAAATTCTAGACTGAACAGCTCAACCTTTGGGAAATAGAACTTCAGAAAGAGGTGCGTGCAACTCACTGGGTAGAATTGGATTTCTCAGAAGGTGGGTTTCTCAAAAGGATATGTTTCTAGTAGATATGCAAAAGAGTGGCAGAAACCTGAGTTAGAGGGAACAAGACTAGGAATAGAATGTGCCATCAGGGGGACAGAAGTGAGAGGATTAATTTCTGTTGGAACTTTATTAGACTAGGGGATAATCTAATGAAATAAAGTTTGAAAAAAAAAAAACTCCGCTTCTCTTTCATAATTGTCTTTAGTTCTTGCTAAACCCAAAAGAAGTCTGAACTACTTGTTCACCCTTGCATGGTGGTTGTACACAAAATAAAGGAATATGGCAAAGGGAAAGTGGGGCAAGTAAGTGGGCTTGCTGACCCACGGTGGAGCTGTGAGCTGTGGGGGATGAGGGAATGTAAGAAGCAGAGGAGAGGATGGAAAACTTTGGAGGGTTCTACAATAACATTCTTCTTCCCTAATGTGTCCTAAAAGAAAGTGTCTTTTAGTCTGGCTTGGTGGCTCAGCCTGTAATTCCGCACCTTTGGGAGGCTGAGGTGAGTGGATTACCTGAGCCCGCGGGTTCGAGACCCACCTGGGCAGCGAGACCTCATCTCTACAACAAATTAAAAAATCAGCCAGGCATGGTAGCGCGCGCCTGTAATTTCGGCTACTTGGAAGGCTGAGGCGGAAGGATCGCCGGAGCCCAGCAGGTCGAGGCTGCGGTGGCCGGGAGCGGCCACTGCACTCCAGTCTGGGCAACAGAGTGAGACTCCAACTCAAAAAAAAAAAAAAAAAAAAAGAAAGTGTCTTTTGGTATTGGGGCAATATTATTTATTTCCCATTACCCCAATCATAAATATAACCATTTGTCCTGGCAACATCCTTTCAATAATAATGATTATTGTTGTCATCATCATTATCACCAGTATAATATTGGAATCTATGGTTAACTAGTATTTATGTGCCAGAGACTGTGCCAAAGGCTTTATTTTTACTATTTCATTTAATCTTTAAAATACTACTATAAAGCAGATATTATGCCTGTTTTGTTGGTGGGAAAACCAAGCCTAGACAGATTAAGAAATATACAAGTGTGGTGCTAATTGGTGGCAGAGCCAGGATTAAAACCTAGATCAGTCTGACTCCCAAGTCTGTGCTCCCAACTTTCTCTACATCTATACATATTATGGGGTCAGGACTACTATCAGGAGAAATGGGATATGCAACAAAGTCACAAGGACCTGGAAATATATTTCTGCCAAAGCTGCAGGGAAAAAAAAAAAAAAAAAAAAAAAAAAGCAGAAGTGATGCAGTCACCTGTCTCCTGATGCATCAAATTAAATACAAATTAAATAAGTTATGTGACATGTGAGCTAATGGCTGGGACCAATTTTTAAAATGTCAGGAAAGTCTTTATCTTAAAGGAAATTGAGGGAGATGTTAAGGACTAGAATGATCTCTGTCAGAAGAGTCCTAATGCCATTTCAAGTCATCTCTGAAAGTGGCAAGCATGGGACCCTCTGCCAGAGGAAACACGCAGAGGAATATGGGATGGGCTGAACTTAGCAGAAAGCAGTCACAAAATAGAATTACTTGTTCTTACATCAGTTTGTTTGGAATCTGTGTTATTGGTTCTCCCTTCCTCTCCCTTGGTCATTATCTTGGGTTCATCCCATGGGGTTTCTAGCCACTTTGGGACATCAGAAGAGTGCCATTCGAAGATTATCGAAAAGTCAAGTGTTATCTAAATCTAAACTCCAATAATCTCTTATCTAGTTAAAGAAACTATTTCCCTGCTTAGACCTTGTCAGCGGTTAAATAGAGGTGGGCATTGCTTTTTGCTTCACCACTTCACTCTTCTACTCGCCTCTCCCCTGCACCTCACTCACTCTGGCTCCAGCAGGGTCAGGAAGATGGTGAGGCATTCAGGTCCTACCTGAATGGGGCTATAGTCATTTAGCATCAATATGCTTGGTAACGGCAGGTGCCTAAATGCTGGCTCGTTGGTTCATGAGGTAGGTTCAAGGTTTCTTCAGGTCTCTGCCTATCACTCACCCCATTCTGCATCTCCAGGATCTCCTGTACAGCACTCATCGCTGACACAGGTGATGCACTTTAACCTCTGCTCAGCTTTCGATCTTTGGGCTAAGGCTGCCTTGCCATCAAGGGAGTCCTCTTGGGAAAAATGCTTTAAAGATGGCTGTAGTTCAGTAGCATTTGGCAACATGCCCTGTCCTGGAATGGTTGATGGGGTGGGGAATCACAGAACCAAATTTTTTATACCTGGCATGTCTTGCATGGTTGGGGAAGCACCCCTCTTGAAAATGTTTGGTATGTGAGTCCTAATGTGTCAGCTTTAAGGCTTCAGCAGAGACTTAAAACACCAAGAAAAGCCCCATTTAATCTCTTTTATTTCCAGGGAAATATAACCAGATACCACAAAACCAGAAAGTTTTCATTTGATTTGGCTAGCAGACCTACTCCCTAGCATTAGCATCAAGGTAACTTCTCTTACCTTCTTTATTGTTTGTTCACTTCTGATGAAATAGAGACCTGGTTTGTTGCATTGATTATCAATAGAGCTATCATTTTTTTTTTTAGTGTCTTCTAGTATATAAACTTCTTGATATAAACTTCACAGCACTCCTATAAGATAGGTGCTCTTATTTCCATGTGACGTATAATACATATTGAGGTCAGGTCACTTGCCCATAGTAATACTGCTAAAATGGGACAAATTCAGATTTCACCCCCTGCAGGCTCCAAAGTCTGTGTTTATCCCAATATTTCACATTGCCGGTCCATGGCTGATTTTGGTATTCTAATTACTGATGGTCTTACAGCTGGTCAAAATATGGACTGACCAGGACATAATCAGAGTCCAGGGGTTTTCTGCTTCTAGTAAAGCAAAATGTAAAGCAGTGATCCTTAGTCTGAATCACACATTTCTGTCATGTGGGGAGGTTAAGAAAAAAAAAAAAGACATGCTTGAGACCTACACCAAACCAATTGCATCAGAATCTCTGGGGCTGGAAATAGGTTCACACATGGCATGCCAAGATCCTCAGTTGTTCCTACTTGCAGCCATGGATGAGAACCATCCCCTGCTTATTTTAAGAGCTTGTCTGAATTGTAGGTGAGAATTTTGGTCACTAAGAAAATGGACAGAAGGGTTGTAAAAAGAAGTACTGGCAGATACTTCTATACAACCAAAAGTTAAGTTACAAAATGTTTCAGTAATAAATATTTCGCGTACCTCAATGTCACTTTGTGCTAATATATGTGTCAAGGGGATGAAGACATATTTATTAGTGCCTGTCACTTATTTCCCGTTGCTATTTAATTTACTAATATGATTATTATAACACAGAAAGAAGACCAAAAACAGAAATAAGGTTTTCTGGCAATAACCTGAGACCATATTATTAAATCAGCTCTAATAAGGGTAGTAAGCATGCAGCCATCACAGAAAATGAACACAGTAGCTACCAAAGCACCAGTCTCTGAAAGAGACCCAGGTGATACTGAATAACTTAATCACCACTTCCCCAAGTTTATTTCATTTGACCCTCATCACAGTTCTGTGAGACAAGTGATGCTGTTATTCCTGTGTGACAGGTGATGTTTTTGAGTTTCCCTTTAGTGAAAAACTTAAGTTTGGAACTAAAAGCCAGTTTTTCTGAAAATTGTCCTTTTTCATCTATTTCACATTAACAGGAATGATTTGGATTCAACAGATCTTTCATGACTTCAAAGCTGATCCAAATTCAGAGCAAGAGGCAGACCTGCCATTTGCATCTGTGTTGATTTAATAGCTAGAGTGACTCAGAAAAGCTGACTAGTGGGAACGATTGGAAATGAGCAGTGGAAATTGCTTTCCATGTAGCACCCATGAATCAATGGTTCTTGCTGATTTGAACAGTTGTTAAGAGTTTACTGATATGAAATTGGAAAAGCAGTTGTGGAAAAGCCCCAAGGGTGAACAGAGCTTTGGCAGCCTCCAACAGAGGGCTTTGAGTTTTCTTCTTTCATTTGACTTCATGAACAGTGAGCAAATATGAATGCCACTCCCCAGACAGGATGCCACACTGCAAGAGGGATCCTGGAGTTTGGCTAACCACTGAATTCACAAGGAAATCCCTGCATGAATAAGTCTAGATCCAAGCACTCCTGCTAAATGCTCAGTGAAGCATGACATCCGAAGGTTTCATGCATTCTGTTCCAATTAGCTATGTGATTTATTCCAGCAATAGGAAATAAAATATTGCTAATAATATGACTTAGGCCAGTGCATTGCAGTGTCTGTCACTGAAAATTATACTGTGCAACTGAATCGCAGAATTCACATGGCCTGAATACCCATGCTCTCTTACCTGCAACATATCCTGATTAGAATGGTATGTGGGGCCCTTTCTATCCCTCTGTCCAAGGGGGTAGCTGTGGTGCTAGTCTCTGAAATTTGAAAACAAGTACTAAGGAGAATAAAAGCTGCCACTGGGATAGCACAGCACATAAAGCCCTTTATGGGATTGACTTCTCAGTTGATTCTCTGTTCCAGTTTTTGGGTCTGGCTGTTATCTCTGTTTTGCACCTCTTTGATCCCGACTATCTTCCCACAGGTCCCTTACCTGGTCTTCTGATTCAGCTCCAATCTTTTGTCTCCGAGTCTCCCTTGGTTTGGCTATTTGGCTATAGAGTTCTTGACTTTGATTTATACCTTGATTCAAATGGTGAACATTACTAAGAGCAAATTTAATGCTTCTTTTAGGTAAGGTCAATTATATAATTTTTAATGTATTAATTTCTCCAGAGTCACCAATTCATGTTGATCTGGTGGTATAAGTCAGAAGTACACAGCAAATGAATGGGAAGACTAATTAGTATGAACAATTTTAATGCTTTTTATATCACAATGATGATACTATCTTTAAATATTGTATTTTAGGCTTATATATAAAAAACTCAAATTACCTTAAAACTAAAAAGTCCTCATTCACTCTGAGCACTAATTATAAATGACTGTGGTCTCCTCTGTCCTTATTGTTATGATAGTCACATTGTCATAATAATATTTTATATTGTACTTGGAATATTGTATGGTTTCCTTTTTTATACAGCATTGTTTTACACAGGCTTTCAAAGTATTTACATAGTCCAGATATTCATCATTTTCATTGCCACAGACTTTATTACCATATTAAAGTTCCAAAGTTTTCTTAATCACTCCCTAATTGTTGAACATTTGGGTTGTTTCCAGTTATGTGCTATTACAAATAGGGTGGCTATAAACATCATTGTGCAAGTAAGCTTAAATGCTATTTTCTTTAGATAATTCCCTAAGGTGGGAATACTTAACTTGAGGGGCATGATTATTTTATTTAGCTCTTGCAGTGCCAGAATACTCTTGAAAAATAACACGCTAATTAGCAGTACTACTCTTAATGAACGAGGACACTTGGGCATCTCTATTCTTTTTCTGTCTCCATGAATGTTTAGACTGTCATGAAAAAATGACACCGCTTCAAAATCTCTACAAAAGCAATGGTCTGTGAACAACATCTTCTGCAGCCAAGTGTGTCCTGAAGACTCTGCAGGGGTACACGTCTCTTGGTAATCAGCGGCCACCAATCTGCAGACCCAGGGATATTCGGCTTCAGGCCTTTTTATGTGTTATAGCTGGCCTGCTGGAATTCAGGACTCTGGAGACAACTAAGGGGATAGGATCAGGAGACAATGGTTTGGTGTCTGAAAAGAAAACAAGCTAAGTAAGATAGCTTGGCATTCTCTTGCCATACCCAGCATCAAATTCTTCAAAGCTATTGATTTCATACCCGTTTACAACGACCACTACTGGTTCCTTCCCAGACTCCGTCACTGTGACCATTGCTGATGATCATGCTTATTTCTGCTCTATGCAGTCATCAACCCTGGCTTCTGCCAGAGGTTACTGGCCTGGAAAAACAGCTTTTACATCTAATGAGATGGGTGTTGTCCTCAAGACAGAGGAAGTTAATGACCATACTGACTTTGTTGAATTCCATTTCATCTGACTGCAGGGCTTGGCATTTGCAGCCAAGATTAGAGGGGTACACTGCTTCTTTGATCTCTATTCTTTATTTTTGCGCATTCCTCCCACTCCTACCAGTCACTGGAGCCATATGGACAGGATCATAAAATTTTCTCCTTCTCTCTGACCCTGTGCTAAGTACTCATCTCGCCCTTCTTTACTATTTACTCTTAAAGGCCTCAGCTCTGTTGGGGATAAGAAAATGAATTCCCAACTAGCTCCAGGCTAAGAAAATGTGTGGAAAATGACTATACCTTTTTTCCTTCAGATTCCAGAAAAATAACTCCCACTCTGCTGGTGGGAGCACCACATAGTGACTCAGAGTCAGGCGTTAGGTGGAGGTGGGAAGGGAACATAAAGGATCTTGCACCTCACTTGGCTCAAGGGAATAATAATCACATGGACTCTCAGCTTTTACCATCTCTTTCCTTACCACCGTCAGTTGTAGCTGATATGAAGCTAAATAGAGAAATGTCCCATGTGGGCCACAAATTCAGCATTTTTCCCTCTGTGTATTCCTGTAGAATTCAATGATTAAAACTCATTGAATGAGGAATTTTTAAAAATGATAACTTCTCTATCCTTCCAAATCAGGTTTTGTTTTTCTTTCAAACGTCACTTGTTTGGCATGAGATCAGGGGCTTCCCAGAAGGTAGAAGTGGTGAATTTAAAATTTTCTACCTTATTCGCCCATGAATTCAGAGTTTGCAGCAGATAGCCTGCTTTCTGGTTCTCTGCCAAACCACCATAAATTAAACATCTCACCATATTCTATGCCCATGCATTTGTGAGAGCTCTCTTGCAATTAAATAAATCATGCAGTCAGAAGCTGTGTCTAGTATTTCATCTAAAATGTTTATTTCTTTAATATCGTCTTATTATTCTATCTTTATTCTCAAAACTAAAGTTATGTCATGACCTTATAAACATAGGTTTCAAAGGGACTTTGATAGATAATAGAATGTACATATTTAGAAAGGTTTCACAGATAATTTAAGGTTTTTAGAAATTATATACTTGCATTGTTTTTCTACTAAGAATATTAACATGCATTCTCTGTTATAGTAACTTCCCTTACCACCTCCCAGGAGTTGGGGAGGGCATATAATTACCTATTTTATTTGTAGAATAACTAAGATAAGTGTGTCATATTCATTTGGATGAATAAATCCTTTTATGATATTGTTTTATTTAAAAGGCTGAAGATGATTTTGTATGGAAAAGATATTTGGGAGGTGAGATTCATATTGTGAAAACGTGAAATATTTACCTAGAGTTTCAAGACTTATCAAGACTTGGGCCCCATCTCATGAGGCAGATGCTGACACTTCTTGATGTGTACTTAGAAGATGCCAGGTCTTGATTCCTGGCCTCTTTGCTGGATCTCAGAGTTTCCCATGTTTATCCTATTGGGGCCCTTTTTGACAAACCTGCACAGTCACCCAGACCTATGCAAGGATGTTAAATAAAGCCACCAGGGGCATCACCATTTCTCTTCAGAAACCCCTCAGACCACTTCATCTGCCTATTCTGTTGTTGCTCTTTCGTCTTCTCAGCTTCTTCCTTAGGCCTGGAATCTTGGTTAGTATACTTCACCCATGACCCTGCATCCTGTGCCTAGTATGAAACTTGCTATTCTAGTGTTAGCCCTCAGCCTTCCCTCTGAATTACAGCTTCTAATCTCTTATCTTTGGCTTACCTATCACGGCCATAACCAAGAGGTAGCGAACACTTCCCACAGCCCAGGAGGGTACAAATTGGGAGAAATCAACAATGGTCCATTCCCTGGGGAAGAGGGTTAGCTACTGACAAGTAAACTGAAAACACTATGCAGAAATAAATTGACGCTGAAGTTTGGGCCAAAATTAAAAAATTTTTTTCAGATGCTTTATGTCTTCATTTCCTTCTTTGAATCTTGAGAACACTCCATGAAACATTCCTAGGACTCAGCGTTTAAAAAATATTTTTTGCTACATTCAAAAACATGTCACACAACATTCCCTTTTTTCACTTCCAAATGTAATAATATTACAGAACTCTGAGTACTAAAAAGATGTTAAAAGTTCTTAGTAGAACTCATTTATGGTCATTAATTCATTACAGATGACTAATACACTTTCTTATGCTTATTTATCAATAAAAAATTTGCATGAAGCTTTAGTAATCCTAGGGTGTGTTCTTCCTCAATTTTGTGCTGAGCTAGGTGGGCTCCAAGCCCTCTCTAATATTGTATTTCTGTGACTTCAAATATGTTTACAAATATTTATTTTTAAAATCGAAATGAGATTTAAATAACATAAAGCAATTTTTAAAATGAACAATTCAGTGGCAGACAACACATCTCTATTGACTTCTAAAATATTTTCATCACAATGTTTCATCAATGACTGTAGAGTGACATCTCACACAGGGACTCAGGCTGCCTATCAGATGCAGTAATGCTTGCAGGGCTGAAATCAAGTTTCATGCAGTGAACTACTCGAAACTTCAGGATGGACCACAACTTGGGTTTCAGAAAAGTGGCATTTTGATCATGTCAGGAAACAATTCCAGAAGACAACTGTGCTTCCAAAATAAAGCAACTAATCAATAAATAGGGCTTTATCCTCAAAGTGTGCATCTCTAAGAGTATGTCAAGATGTACTAACAACAGAAAGATGTAAAAGAGTCCCTAGTAGCTTTATGGGCAGAGAACTGTTTTTGGAATTGACAACCTGTTTGAAAGTTTTTGGCAATGGACAACTGTATATAAATGCCATTGTAATAGCTGCCTTCTTTTTGTTAGTGCGTTCTTACAATGTTAGTGGTCCTTGCAGAATACGAAATACCTTTCTTATAGCAAGAGTACCAAAGTCGATTGTTGAAAGTAGCACTCGCAACCTTTTTCATGCCAAAACATACACAAGAAGTGATCTTAGAGCAGCACACTAGGGTCAATGGTCAAAGCTGATAGTGCCTAGAGACGACTGGAGTGGCCTGAACACTCCATGAAACATTCCTAGGACTCAGCGTTTAATATCTCAACATAGCAGCTTGGAAGCTCTGGTCTAAAATGTGTGTATGTCAAAACTGGACTGGATAAGAAAAATGTGATACATATACATGATGGAATATTACACAGCCATAAAGAAGGACAAAATTATAGACTTTGCAGCAACTTGGATGGATCTGGAGTCTATCATACTCAGTGATCTGTCACAGAAACAAAAAATTGAGAACTACATGTTCTCACTCATAACTGGACCCTGAACACCTATCATAATACTACAAAAAAGGGATTGGCAGTAGCGGAACACTGCCGGAGATGGGGAGACACATATCATCAATAAAGGTGTCTGATCCTAATCCAGGTGAAGTGAGGTCCAATGGGAGGCCCAAAACTTCACCTGTACAATGACCACTTATGTAACCAACCCTGACTTGTACCCCTCAACTTTTTAAAAAATAAAAATAAACATTGTGTGCAAGGCAATAACTTCCATAAGTATTTGTTATTCAAAATTCTCTTAGCCACCTATAGTCTGTGTTTGCAAAAACTACTTTAATTCACTATCTTTGATTCACTATCTTGAGGCATTGTCTAGGATATGGTAGAGATCACACAGCAAAGGTAAAAAAATAAACTCTTGCATTATGCTTTCCTGCAATTCTTTGAAACCTGACTGAGATTTTTGATATGTGCAGCAACATAGACCTTGGCAATCAGCAATCAAATAATTTTCTTGGCATTCACATTGACATCTTGATAGATATTTTAAAATGTTGAATGTTTTTAGGATATGTGATAGCAAATGGAAGAGACTACATATGTGGTAAATCTTTTAATAGTTTTCCACAATTCTCTGAACAGATGGATAGAACTCTATCATCCAGTGATTATTCTGAAATTAATAACAGTTATGAGGTTGAGTGGCACTGTGAGAACAATGCAAGATGTAATGCTCCAGTTCTTGCTGTTCTTTTTGATGGTTGTTTTCATAAACAGACATTCAGAGTTGGTCCTGCTGTGGGCACAGGACTGCAGGCCCCCTGGACATATGAAATGACCAGTACCTCCAACTTAGTGTGAGACTCTAACTGTTCCTCAGAACATGCATCTTGGTTTGTATTTCAACATTCATTCTCAGCATACTAGCTATGATCAATAAATATCAAACAATGACCAAAACCAAACCAAAACAAATAGCTTATTTATTGATCAGGGTTCACTGCATCAGGGAAACAGGGAATGACTTGTGAATGTATTTATGCAAGTCAGAGCCATGCCACAGTGGAAAGAAAATGCACTTGTCATAGCAGGTAACTTAAAGAAATCTGTTGGCCTTAAAATATTTACCAGTCTGAAACATTTCCACTAGCTTCCTGGTGAGTCTGTCATTCCCTTCTAATCATGCAGATCATTAAATTCAGATTATATCTACACATGGCAAGCAATTCCAAGTGGCTCCAAATATCTTTTTTCTGCTACGTAGCTTGTTTAGAAAGCTTTCAAAAATGTGTGTGGCAGGGAGGAGGAGAGAGAGAGATAGAGACAGAGAGAGGGAGAGGGAGTGGGGGGGGGAGAGAGAGAGAGAGAGAGAGAGAGAGAGAGAGAGAGAGAGAGAGAGAGAAACCTAGACATGCTACCCAAATACTTCACTTTTATGTCTGGCATCTATGTTTCAATGAATAGGTGAAAAAAAAGTGAGCGAATGAAAGATGTATTTCTGTTTGACAAACTCTTCTTAATGCTTTTCTGGGCTTTCCGGTATAGTACATCTTCTTCTAATTCTCTGGTCAAAATCTTTGCTTCAATGTCATTGTTAATTGGTTGGAATTGATAGGCGTCACAGGAAAACCTTGTTACATACTCATCAGGAGGTAAACAGAAGATGACTGTGAGAATAAACCTATGTACCCTGACATTTCCAATGAGGTCTGAGAGTTGCTCTGCCTGAACCTGTCCTTCAGTCCAGAAAAAATGGATAAGCAAGAGAAAATGGGTTACTTTAATATTTTTATCAATTCCTGGAGAATTTCACGCCAAAGGATTTGCCACCCACATGCATTTGAATAGGCTAAGTTCCCTTTTCCTCGTGAACATGTGTTCTAAAAGAAAACATAAGATTCTACTTGTTGAAAGGACATACATTACTTATAAATCCAAAGTTTTCTCAAAATACTAACACAAGGAGAAAACAGCCAAAATACTGAAATAGCTATTGGGTCTGTATTCTAGTGCTGATGAGAGAAGGCTGCAGTCTTTTTCCCCCCTGTGTTCACTACAAATAAAACTTAATTTTGTGTCTCCGCACAGTTTATGCACTGATAAGGAGGAATATTCACTTTGATCTTAGAGGATTAAAATCAATCCTTTAAAATTAAGACATTTAAAAAAAAGCAGAAAGATGAAAAATATAGGAGGGGAAAGGTATAGGATGGGTTGTCGGGAAACAAAAGAAAATTGTCATGGTGGATTTGGTGGAAGGGAGAAAAAAGGGAAGGAAAAGAAGAAAACAAAATACAGAGGAGGCAGTAGATTCAGAAGACAAGGAAAATAAAGCACTTATTCAGAGTTATGGAGGAAAAATCTTACTATCTTATCACCCAATTGCAAATGTTCATCTACCACATGTCTACACTATTTGTTGTACCTTGTGTTGGTATTTTCTCCATATTGAGTGAATAAACAAATGAATGGATATGTTATGGATCACCCTTAAATTCATTCTTGCTCTAGGCTAGTGTTTTTCCACCTATTGAACTATTGACAATTTGAACTAGATAATTCTTTGTCATGGGGGCTATCTTGTGCATTGTAGAATGTTTAGCAGCAATTCTGAGTTCCACCTACAAGATACCATAGCACCATGCTCCCTGTAAATGAATAAAAAATGTCTTCAAACATTACCAGAAGTCCCCTGAGGGAAAAATTGCTTCTGGTTGAGAACCACTGTCCTAGTCTCATGGCACACTGGAATATAGCTACTCATTGCTATAAAATGTACTTGGTAATTAATGGCAATAAGCTGGTTAGACATCAGGATAAAAATATGTCACACTGTTTGTAAGTGAGAAATTATTATAGTTAATTGGTCTCAGGGGATTGTCCATGTCCTCCTTTGAAAGAATGCCATAACAATATAACAGGGGTTTTTTTTTTTAAAGAAAGTTATTTATTGGTAGATTATGATGACTCATAATGGTCATTCATAATTGATATATTGATACTTGCTATTGAGTATCATTTTCATATTAAATATATAGTTGTCTATTTGGTCATTTTATAATTTTGGTATTATAAAACATTATTATAAACTATTTTTTTGCAAACTCTATTTAACAGTAGGACTGTATATTTTTAGTTCCAAGTTAGTCTGGTTTGTGCTTGAAACTTAGAAAAATTTAACAGTGATTTTGTCTCTTATTTTTTTTTCTCTTCAACAGTCGTTGGGAATTACAGTGATCTATTTCATTCCATGTTAATAGATCATCAATTGACCTTAAAAAAAACACAAACAAACAAAAAAAATAAAAAAACCTTTAGCCAGTGCATACATATACAGAGAAGTAACACACATAAGTGGAAACCAAAACCAATGAAATGAGGAAGATTTTCCTCCCAAAGACGAAATAAAGCCAAACAACACCAAATTCAAGGTGAACAACTGTAAAAGGTATTCAGAAAGTTTTCCTAAATGTTGTTTCCAATTCTTTTATGACCTAAACCATATTTGCCACCATAATGCCTCAGATGTTTAAAAAACAGAAATCAGAGTTATACAATGTTGCCATTTCATAGACCAGGAACCCAAGGAAAGGAGTCTATGAAAATAAATTCTTGTGATGCTTGTCAAAGAGTGTGTTAGTTACAGAGAAACAAGCAAACTGGAGTTCTTGGTCTGTTCACTCCTGTTTAATCCATGTCTAGACTTTGAATCTAATTTCAGGTTAACTTAGTGAGTGCCTACCATGGGACAATGCTATATCCAGCTCATTCACTCGTGTTCTTTGCTTTACTGTCCAGATAAGCCCAAGCCATCAGTTCTGTCACTCACACTTTAGAGGAGATGAGCCAGCTTTAGCAAGGTAAGGTAATTTAAGAAACTAAGCAGCAAGTGACAAAACTAGGATGTGGACTGGAATGTCTTCTAATTCTAAGGTCATGGTTTTTCCTCTACACCATGATTGAGGAAAAATGGCATGGAATTTTTCCTGCAAAACACTCCTTCTCATGGTTTATGTCTTTAGAATTCCACTAGCAGTATCTATGTTCAAGTAATGATAATTACATACATGCTCAAAGATGAAAGAGATCACCACATGCAGGTCTGGAGGTACTGCAGTTAGCACAGAGGTAAGAAAAGTTTCTGTGAAGGGGAAGAATATTCTAGATACCTATAATTTTGTGTATGTGTGTGCATAGCTGCATAATTATCTATTTATATAACTACCTAATAAACTTTTTTTTGTACTCTGGTGGCTTTCATTTAATTACAAGCCCCCGAAGGGTGAGAACTTTGTCTCTCTTGAGACTTTTGATAGTGCCTAAACCATAGCTCTCCCTATATGTAGTGAAAGCAGATTTTTCTTCTATTGTCTGATTTATATAAAGACATTCCATATTGTTTCTTCATGTATTTGAGTATGGAGCTACCTGATAAGTTTCTCTGTGTGTGTATACTTTAAAAAATAAATGGAATTATACTTTTTATAGTCTATATTATTACATAACATTAAATTGTGAACATTCTTTTTTTAAGCACACTTTTTATTGCATGAAATATATGCCATCATTTGGATGTGCCATAACTTATATAACTGTTTTCATCTTATGAATATTTAACTAGTTTAAAATTTTTGTCTCAAATAAGTATACAAATAATTTCCTTATTCACAAATCTTTGTATCTGTATTTATCTTTCTTCTTATGGAGTTCTAGAAATCAGATTATTGGATCAAAAGGTGAAAACATTTTAAAGGCTTTTCAAGGGGATTAAATTGACTACTACAAGTTGTACATTGGGACGATTATCCGAAGGTAACCTCATCAGCATTAAACACTATCATTTAAAAATTAGTGCTTCTGCTCTGAGAGGCAAATGAAATATCCTATTGCTACTTTAATTTGCATTCCTTTGATTGTTAGTGAGTTTGATTTTTTAATAAGTTTATTAATGTAATTAAGACAACCCAGTTCATTAGCTTAAGTTCAAGTTTTAAGAATAAACACAGGGAAACTATGGAAGCAAATACCCAAAGGATAGCAGTTTCTCCAGGTTCATATATAGAGAAAATGACTCTTGAAATGAGAGTGGTGAAGGAAATTCTTCTTTTTTAACTGTTTTCGATAGCATTTGCTTTTTGATGTGGGCTATGGATGTTTGCAAGGGTAAAGTTATAAGAAAGGTAGGGGACTTTGATTCTTTTTTGGGGGGGTTGGGAGAGACTTTGACTCTTAAATACATATTTATTCTAACACTAACAATAAATATTCAAATGATTATTACAGAATTTAAACATATTGGGTCACATGGTTGATTTATTATAACATGAGAGTCTTAAACCAAACAGAAATTACTTTATTGGTGATTCTATTGTCACCTGCTTAAAAGTCACATGATAACTCAACAAATATACAAGTGAACATCACCGCTGTGAAAAAAAGCACTATTAGTTGAGGCATAAACAATAGTCTTTCAAATATTGTAAAATACAAGATGCCATTTCATTTGGAATATCTGAAGCTTGGATCTTTAAATGGAGCACTTAGAATAACTAGCTATCAGCTTAACCTTTCTATGAGCTCATTAACAATACATCCAGACGTGGGACTGGGCCTCCTCTAAATCAGAAGACAAATTCATTCTTGTACAGAATGAATGAACACTTGGACTTGGATATGGCTGCTGTTACCTTGTTCTACTTTGGAGCCAGCTAACCAGTATGTAAAACAGAGGTGAGAGATCAAATTACGTGGCTCCCACTGCCTTTGGGAGTAACACTGAAGTTCAACAGTTGAGCAGTCTCTATGGAGTGAACACTCTGACAGGTCTATGGAGGCCAGAAGTATGTGGTCACTGACTTTTTAATTCTAGTTGGGGATGGCCTTGTAGAATTGAAGGGTTTGACTACCATATAGGTAGTGTCTTGCTCTTCTGCATTTAATCTCTTTTTCCTTTTATTTTTTACTTATAACTAGGCCTATACAAGATCCCAAATCTAACATGTGTTGCTGCTTGTGACTTTTATTATTCTATGAATTTTTTATGCAGTTCTTTTACAAAGGTGATCTAGTTTATAGTCAGCCATTTAAAATTGTCAGTCATGGGGACATATCTATGAGCTGTAAATGCAATATGAAAACGCATTGTAAATTAGGGCAAATTAATCTTGATACTAGTGTTTTTTTCTTAAAAATAAGTATATATATATACACATATGTACACATTATTTTTATGGTTTTATATTCAAATACAATATATAGTATCAAAAATTACTTCTAAGTTATCTCGTTCTAAAATTCATTCTAAATGGGTAAAACAACTGCTCTATGAGCTAAAATTATAGGTAGATTAATTATTTAATTCATCCAACCTAAAAACATTTATCAAAGTGTTCCAACAGAATCATTCATTCATTCATTCATTCACCAACACATTTATTGATTCTCTCCTCACAGTAATGCACTATGCTATAATAAATAAGATACTGTCCTTTTCCTAATAAGCTCATAGAAATTTTTGATGAAAGTAATAATAGAGGACTTAGATATTCTTTGCCTAAGGGGTTAAGAGAATGTTTTCTTTTGGCTGGGGAAATTTTGCATTTAGGAAATTAGGAAACATTTGGACAGCTCCATTAAATGATAACTACCCTCTGACAGGTATCAATAATGTTTAATTAGCATCAATGCATATGTTTAAATGAGTTTGAGAAGAGTAACATACTTGGTATGTTATGCATTTGAAAGTGCTAAAATGTTTAGGAGATTAATAAGGAAACATAAAACTGAAATGACCTTTAATCTTGTAATTGCAAATTGAAATACATATGCACCTAATCAAAAGGCCTTGTGCTGCATATCTAAAAGTTAGGAACATCACTGATGCACTGAGTCTCTGAAATTCAGGTTGATGTTTTAGAGTGCATTTCTATAAGTTGTAAACCATGCAGGGCAAGGTGATAAAGGATAGCAGTTAAAACCAGGGGCTTTCCAGTTACATGGCCTTGAGTTCAAATTCTGAGTTACTCATTTTTTAGTAGTATGATCTTGGGGCAGATATTTTACCTAAACCTGCAATCTCCCTGTTCATAAAACAAGGAGAATAATTATACCTACTTCACAGGGTTGTTATGGGAACTAAATTAGATAATATACAAAAAGCCTCAATGATATTGCCTGTCATTGAGCAAGTACTTAATAAATAGCACTATTAGGAAAAATATCACTGTGACTTTTCTTTTAGGTAAATTTTCAAAATAATCAATTTTAAAAGAACCTCTGGACTTAGATTGACCTGTGCTTCTAACTAACTAATTTTTGGGTTTACTTTGTAGCATGTCAATCAAGCACACAATCATTTTGTTTATTAACCTAATGTCTGCAACTAAGAGCCATGACAGCCTTTTTGATTTCCTCGATCAGTCATTAGTAAGTCCTTTTAACTGTGAACAATTCTCTCAGTTCAGCAAAAAAAAAAAAACCAAAAAAAACCTGGTGATTGATTGATTGATTGATTTAATCAGGATCTCATTTTGTCACCCAGGCTGGAGTGCAGTGGCACAATCTTCTGCCTCAACTTCCCAAGTAGCTGGGACTATAGGTGTGTGTCACCAAGCCGGGCTAATTGATTTTTTTTTGTAAAGACAAGGTATTGTTATGATACCCTGGCTGTCTGGTATTTTACAATAAAATGTAGCATAACTCACAATGGTTATAATCTGGTAAGCAAATTATAAATTTCTAGAACCATTCTCCTCCAGTTTGCATTTAATTGTTGGTTAGCATATCTGTTGCCAGGCTCTGATTAAGACTGCCTTGCCAAATTCTGATACATATGATAAGGGACTTTCCCATGACTGCTACACTTCAGGATTTCTCTTCTGCCTCCCTCTCATGCCAACGCTCCCTTTTCATTTTGTCTTCTTTGTTCAGAAGGGTAGTCCTTAGAAGAGAATCTGTTGAAAATGGCTATGTTTAACTATCTTAGTTATCTTTGCTAAAACTGCATCCATACATAAAATAATATATTTGAAGAGCAAATATGGAATATACTGAATCATGGTATGATAGAGGTTTTAGTTATTCAGAACCAGAGTTACTTGACTGTTACATACATATTTAGAATTGAGTTGAGAAAAAAGAAAAGAGAGAAAATAATTATTCGCAGAATTCCTATATATGTCAGGCACTATGAGGACAATTTCACGTTACCACACTTAATCCTCCAGAAATCTGAGAATGCATTATTAGTCCATAGTTTTAAGTCAGGAAATTTAGCCAAAGGAACACAAGTAAAATGCCTACCCAAGGTCATACAGCCAGCGAGACATGGAGCTGTAATTTGAATACAGAACTGACTGAAATTTTCGCCTAGCCTTTTTATACTACACAATAGTGAAATAATAAGTTAGTGTCTCCAAGAGGCTCTATTAATTCTTAATAAATGTTTATTGAACATCTAATTGCTGACAAAAATGGAGAAATGGCACAGTGATGTCACTGTGAAATGCAACCTTTGCCTTCATTGAGATAAAAATATAATTGGGCATTTAAAAATTTCCCTGACATCTTAAATTTCCAGTGTCTTTCTATAATACTCAGAATTTAGAGTAGTCCATGGCCTCATTAAGAGGGGACAGTGGCATGAAAAGCTATAAACATTTTACAGGAAAACATAGGAGAAAATTGCCTAACCTTGCGTTAGGCAAGATTTCTTAGGTTTAGTGAAAATAGCACAATTCATGAAAAAAAGTTGATAAATTAGAATTTATCAAGATTAAAATGTTTTGCTCTGAGAAAGACACCACTAAGAGAATGAAAATACAAACCATAAACTGGGAGGAAATATATCCAAATCATATATCTGACAAACGACTTAAATCAAGAATATGTAATAAACTCTAAATACTCAACAATAAAACACTCAATTAAAAAATGGACAAGAGAGACGGGGCAAGATGGCGACGGCATAGGTGAACTGGTGAGATTCTCTGAACGGACCAAGACTGCAAACTGCTGAATAGACAGACTGTAAAGCAGAGGGAAAAGTGAACAAAACCAGAAGACCCTCATAAGGAAGAACAGGTCATTGCAGAAGAGAAATAAAAGCAACCCCACCTTCCCTCAAAAACAGAATTGAAGAGGGAGAGGGAAAGGGGTAAAGGGAGAAAAATCTACAGAAATGAAGAAAAACCAAAAGAAGAGTATGGGTCTCTCCCAGACGCCTGGGAGAGCAGACACTGAGAAAACTGACTTTGGAATACAAACAATGAAAAGTCCCCAGAATGAAGGATCTCAAAATGCAAATGTAGATATCAAAACAATAATGGAGAGACTAAAAAGAATTGAGGAGACACAAGAAGAAACTAGGAAGGAGCTGATATCTGAGATAACAGTAATAAAGAATACTGTGAATGAAATAAATAACAAATTGATAAGCATGGAAAGCAGAATTACCCAAGCAGAAGAAAGAATCTCGAGCTTGAGGACCAAAATATAGAAATAACCCAAATTCTTAAAAACACAGAAAATAAGCTAAAAAAGACAGAACAAAACCTTTAAGAGATGAGTGACTACCTCAAGAGGCCTAACCTAAGAATAATCGGACTCCCTGAGGCAGAAAGAGAAACAGAGACCACATCGGAGCAGCCTTTCCACGAGATCATTCAAGAAAATTTCCCTTATCTAATCAGTGATACAAAAATTCAAACACAAGAGATTCAGAGAACCCCCGCAAGACAACAAATGAGAAGACCAACTCCTAGACACATAATAATTCGCCTAAATAAAGTAGGCACAAAAGAAAAAATCCTAAAGGCAGCAAGAGAAAAAGACCAGATCACCCACCATGGAAGACCAATCAGAATAGCAGCAGATTTATCTGCAGAAACCCTGCAGGCTAGGAGAGCTTGGAGCCCTATCTTCAAAGTCCTAAAGGATAAACACTTTCAACCAAGAATAACCTACCCAGCCAAGCTAAGCTTCATCAGTGAGGGAGAATTAAAATCTTTCCCAGATATCCAATCCCTAAGAACTTATGCAGCCACAAAACCATCTCTACATGAAACACTTAAGAAAGTACTAAACACAGAAGAAAAGGAAAAAAGAACAACGTTCTTCACAAGAGTACAGGGAAAAGAATAAAATATACACGAACCAACCCCAAAAGCAAAAGAAAGACAAAAAAAAAAAAAAGAAAAAAGAAAAAACCAAGTGGAAGAACAATAACTCAATAAGAACTCCATGATAGGGATGAACTCTCACATTTCAATAATTAGTCTGAATGTGAATGGACTAAACGCACCACTGAAAAGGCATAGAATGACAAAATGGATAAATATCACCAGGCAACAATATACTGCCTTCAAGAGACCCACCTCACTGGAAAGGACATACACAGACTCAAAGTAAGAGGATGGGAAACAAATTTTCACTGCGAATGGAAC
>NW_007016070.1:0-1944 GCF_000164805.1 Carlito syrichta
CACTCCTGCTTCTCTGGAATTGTACTTAAATTTTTCCATAGGTTTCACACTCTGGGGAACCCATTATAAGATTAATCATGTACTTAATTGGACTCTTGCTGCCCCTGGCCATATGGAGTTACTGAATTCTGGAAATATGACTAGTCCTAACTGAGATGTGCTATGACTATAATACACTGGATGTTGAGAACTAAGTATGAAATAGAAATAAGAATGTAAATATCTCGTTAATAATTTTAATATTGGTATTTGCTGAAATGAAAATACTTTGGCTATATTGGGCTAAATAAAATATGTTATTAAAATAAGTTATGACTGATTCTTTTTACATTTTTTTAATTTGGATACTAGAAAACTAAAAATTACAAAGTGACTCACAATAATTTTGTTTGACAGTACTGAACAAAGAAACCTTATTTGATGAGACTCGAGTTCTTTCTAATTCTTTGCCATAGTAAAAATATATATAGAATAAACCACATTTCATCCAGGTTAATGTGTAGAAAATATCCCAGAAGTGAAATTTCTGAGTCAAAGATTACATGCATTTGGTAATTTTGATCAATGATAAACTTGTCTCCATGGGGTAATATTGCATTGTGCTTCTTTCAGTAACGTGGGGTGAAGCCTGTGTTCTCTCAGCATGCCAAGAGTTTGATGTGTTGCCAAACTTAATGGATTCTGTCATTCTGATAGGTGAAAAATGGCAGCTCCAACTGTTTTTTATTAATCTGCATTGTCTTTATTATTGCTTATCTCTAGCACCTTTCTACCAGGTTTAGGAGTCATTTACATCTCTTTTTCTGTGAGTTTCATATTTATATCCTTTGCTCAATTTTTCCAATGGGCAGTAGGTCTTTTTTTTTTCAATTTCTAGGAAATTTACATATATCAGGAAGCATTTCTTTTTGTCTTTATTTGAATTTTATTTCCCCCACTTTCCATTTGTCTTTGACTTTGTTGTTTTTTAATCCCAAAAAATTATTGAATTTATCAGAGTTTTTAAAATGGACTTTTGGACTTTGTAAAAGTGAGACTATATGTGATTATTATTTTTTCACATTAGATCTTAATAAATGCATAGTTTATCAGCAAAGAATATAAAAAGTAATTTCATGTTTTTGTTGTTGTTGTTGTTGTTGTTGTTGTTTTTAGAACAGAGAAATCTCTTATTGTTAGGCAGGAGACTAGTAAGTGGTACCACATTCCAGGACAGCATAGTTTTCTTAGACCTTGAGTGAGTGCCATAGTGTTTGTCTCTCTTAGTGAACCCAAAGCTACATGGACCTGGGACACCTTGACAATATAAATACTCTTTAAACATTAGCAGTATCATTCAGACTAGTCAATTTGCGTTCATATATGTCATAAAAGCTGATTAACCAAATTTCTTCCTTACAACTTTTCACTTTTTGGAGATGATATTTTTCTTGGTTTCCTTGTACCCTTGGAGAAGGCACTGCCTCAGATCAGGAGTCCAAGAATCCATCAGTAGCGATGCGGACTTTTATTGATGACTTGGGTAGTTCTACAGAAATACAAGCCATCTAAGACAAGTCTTGGAATATTGTGTGGCTTTATTTTCTGGAAATTGGATGAAGACTACTGCTACAAGACAGAATGGTCCAATCTCTCACACATGTGCTTATAGAATAGAAGATTAATGTTTGGAACCTTGTATGTGTAAGACAAGGAAAAAGAATTAGGACGAAATATACACATGTACAGATGCCCCCATCTTTCATGATAGTAAGTAGATACAACCTAAAATAAAACCTTTTTATTTTTTAGTTTCTTTGCTTTCCTTTACAGTTTTACCACATGTACTTGAATTTCTAAATACTATTTTTGTTGGGTTTGCAAGTTTTTGAGCCTCCTGTAATTATATGCATGTAATGATACTCTATTATTCTTCAGTGACTTGGCTTTTACACTGAATAACAA
>NW_007016071.1:0-23774 GCF_000164805.1 Carlito syrichta
GGCTGTGGGGAGGACAGCGGCTGCAGGTGGGCTTTGCAGGAGGACGACAGGTGCGGGTGGGCCGTGCCGGCGAACGGCAGGTGCAGATGCAGGGTGTGCTCTGCGGGAGGAGAGCGGGGTGGGTGCCAGTGGACGCTGCGGGAGCCCGCAGGTGCGGGTGGGCTCTGCTGATGACCGAGACGCAGGTGGGCTGGGGAGGATGGCAGGTGCAGAGCGGGCTCTGCAGGACTGCAGGATTGGTGCATGGGCTCCGTGGGACGACGGTGGGTGCGGGTGCAGGTGCGGGTGGGCCGTGCCGGCGAACGGCAGGTGCAGATGCAGGGTGTGCTCTGCGGGAGGAGAGCGGGGTGGGTGCCAGTGGACGCTGCGGGAGCCCGCAGGTGCGGGTGGGCTCTGCTGATGACCGAGACGCAGGTGGGCTGGGGAGGATGGCAGGTGCAGAGCGGGCTCTGCAGGACTGCAGGATTGGTGCATGGGCTCCGTGGGACGACGGTGGGTGCGGGTGCAGGGGCAGGTGGGCCGTGCCGGTGAACGGCAGGTGCAGATGCAGTGTGCGCTCTGCGGGAGG
The DNA here is from genome assembly GCF_000164805.1 of Carlito syrichta. Taxonomy (NCBI): domain Eukaryota; kingdom Metazoa; phylum Chordata; class Mammalia; order Primates; family Tarsiidae; genus Carlito; species Carlito syrichta. Next base: position 569 of record NW_007016071.1, read on the forward strand.
ACAATGCGGTGGGTGTGGATGGGCGCTGCGGGAGGACAGCAGGTGCGGGGCAGGCTCTGCGGGAGGACGGCGGGGTGGGTGCAGGTGGGCCGTGCGGGGACAGCGGGCTCAGGCTGGCAGGACTGCTGGGAGAGCCGGCGTTCACCAAGGAGGGCATGGTGCCCAGAGGCGAACAGGAGGTGGTGTGTCTCATCTGTGTTTTGTGGGGGCGCTTGGAGTCAGGGGTCGGAGGCAGTCGAGGGGTCGAGTGTGCAGCAAGGGAGAGGCTGGGGAATGGTCCAGGAGAGAGAAGTGGGTTGAACCCAAGCCCTGTCTGTGGGAGATGGGGTCTCACAGAATTGTTCTGAGCTGCGGAGCAGAGAGACATACTCGGCAGGTCCCAGCTGGGCGCCTGTGCCCATGGTAGGGTTAATGACCGAAGTGGGGGCTAGCTGAGGAATACGGGAGCAAGGCAGGCCTGCAGGGAGGCAGCTCGGTGTGGGGGAGAGCGCTGTGGTTGGCATGCAGGTGGAGGTGCTTGGCGTCTGCGTCCTGAGCTCCAAGGAAGGGTCCTGGAAGTGCAGGCACTTACCTGAGACTGTGGGGGAAACCGGCCATCCTTGACCAGCGGAGTGCAGGAATCTGCCAGTGTGGGTGATGTGTGGTTGGGGCAGAAGGTCGCCCCCAGGAAGCACAGAGAACCAGGAAAAGTGGCACCGCGAGGGCCGTCTTCTCCAGCACAGAAAACATCCCGCTGGCCTCATGAGGGAGGCCGTTGGAAGGATGCAAACAGGAGGGCCGTGAGAGTCCAAGAGGAATACGTGGGGGCAGGGGGAGGACAGAACACAGGCGGACGAGAAGCCAGAAAGGACACTGGGAGGGCTGGTCAGAGAAGCACGCCCAGAAAGTGTCACAGAATCCGAGAGGTTGCCGAGAAGGGCTGAAAAGTCCTCACACCTCCAACAGCCTGAGGCATGGAGCCAGATGGGACAGTGCCACCAGGGAGGCAGGGCTGACGCCAGTGTAGGGGATTGGAATGCATACCTGGGCAGGTGGGGCTCATTCCTTCCTGCTCCCAGGGAAAGGGCAGGGTGGATGGAGCTCTCTGGGGGAAGCCTAGCCACGCCTGTCGTGCCCAAGGACCCCTCGCCCGCTGGAGAGGCTGGAGGCCAGAGAGGTGGCGGACGTTTGAGCTGAGCGCCCTGCCCAGGCTGCCGCACAATGAGCTGCGCGCCCTGCCCAGGCGCCTACCCGGCATCTGCAATGGAGTCTAAGTGGGCACAGACAGAGTCGCTTAGTTGATCCAGACGGCTGCCTGCCCGCCCCTTGTAGGTTGGCCCCAGGAGATCTTGCTGTGTTAAATGCCTCTGGAAGGACATTTTAAGAATAGTTTTTCCATTTTATGTACGAGCATCCATGGTGTCCAGATTATGTAAGTGATTTTTCACAAGGTCACAGTTAAGATTTTGAGTTTTCCAAAAGTTTAGAGGTTTTATTGGATGTTTTCTTTTCTTCCTTTCTTTTTTTTTTTTTTGAGTCTGGGTCTCTCTGTTGCCCAGACTGGAGTGCAGTGGCACACTCATCGCTACTACAGCCTCGACCTGTTGGGCTTAGGCAATCCTTCTACCTGAGCCTTCCAGGTAGCTGGGACCACAAGCGCATACCATCACACCTGGCTAATTTTTTGATTTATTGTAGAGATGAGGTCTTGCTGATCTCGAACCCTTGGGCTCAGGCAGTCCTCCCGCCTCCACCTCACAAAATTCTGGGATTACAGGTGCCTGGCTTTATTTTATGTTTTCATGGGATTGTCTAGACTTCTATTTTAAAGTTTTGTATATTTCAACAGAATAAGTGAAACAAAGAAAACGCCCCGCCCCTGTAAAAACTGCCCTTAATAATTTAATGTCCGTGAATGGCGTAAGCCTCAGTGAAGGTTTTCAGCTTCAAGGGCGGGCCTACTTCTGTGACTTATGGACCTTGTTAATTTGGTGTGGGTCCAGTCCTGTTTAGACAGACTCAGCTGCCTTCTCTCCCTGTAATTTTCTAGTTTGTGAGCTTTTTTCCCAAGGTTTGTGCCAGCTCCCGTGTTCACACCTCACGGCTTGGGTCTCTTAACCACACTTAGACAGGAGGTGCGCATGCTCTTTGGACTCAGCTGATGACTGTCGTTTGAGTCCCTGTGGGGGACTTGGCCTCCTTGCTTCTTGTCTGGCCAGAGGCTGGCTCGTGGGCTAGCGACACAGAGGCGTGGTTGCCCTCAGAGCCAGTACCTTGTCACCACCACGAGGCCCATGATGACAGGGGTGTCCTGTGACAGAGCTGCGGTTTGAGTGGTTGGAGAGGAAGCCCTGTGTGTTTCTGTCTCCACACCTGCCCACTCTGCAGCCAGCACAGCAGGGGCTCAGACTGCAAGGAGGCGCTGTCTGTCCTCCGAGAGTTTTAAAGACGCATTCTCCTCCCGCTGCTGATGCACAGCATTGGCACCTGCAAGGTCTGATGCTTAAGTTCACAAACTTGCCATTGTGCACTTACATTGGGAGCACTGTACAACAACTCAGTAAGGGTTCATAACCTTGGCGTGTCAGCGTCTTGCGGCTGTGTTTGTGTCAACATGTAGTGGTGTCTCCCTGAGTGGCATTGACAATTATTGCATGTTTTTGTGTGCAAAACAGAATGTCAGAGCTTGAACTAGAGCAACAAGCAGACATTAAATTTCTTGTTGGGAGGGAATTGGCAGTTGAGGGAAACTGCTAGGGGAGGGAGGGCCATGCCTCATCAACAAGGGTACCTGCGTGATTGATGTTTATATACCTAGCCCTGAATTGTACTCTACATCTTTATAACAAAAATTTCTTAAATAAAAATATAAATAAATAAATAAATTTCTTGTTGAACTTGGCAAGAGTGGAACTGAAATCAGGGGCGTGTGAGTTCATGTTTATGGGGATAACGCCAGGAAGGAAATGGCAGTGCACAAATGGATCAAACATTTTTCTGAGGAGAGAGAAAGTGTCACTGATGGAGAGGTCAGGACAGCCGGTAACAAGCAGAACTGACGAAAGCATTGCAAAAACCTATCAAATTGTGCGTCAAAATTGTTGACTGACTGTGAGAAGCAGAGCAGTCCCGATAAACATAGGTAGAGAAACAGGAAAATCTTAACTGAAAATCTTGGCTTGAGAAAGGCTTGTGCAAAATGGTCTTGAATCACGACTATGCACCAGTACACACAGCACTGTCTGTGAGGGAGATTTTAGCTCGTAAACAAATAACCATTGGAACAGCCTCCCTCCTCACCTGATCTGGCCCTAGAGACTTTTTTCTCACCCAAAGATAAAGGAAGTCTTGAAGGAAGACATTTTGATGACATTCAGGACATCAAGGGTAATGCGACAACAGCTCTGATGGCCGTTCCAGAAAAAGAGTTCCAAAATGGCTTTGGCGTGTGGACTAGGCACTGGCATCGGTGCATAGCTTCCCAAGTGGAGGACTTCGAAGGTGACTCTAGTGATACTCAGCAGTGAGGCATGGAGCACCTTCTCTAGGATGAGCTCGTGAATGCAGCTGCCAGACCCTGTACGAGGAGAGGCTCCAAGGGGGGACTGCCAGGGACAGACACCACCATGTCCTCCGAAGTCCACGCTTGTTTGATGGGCGTGTCAGCTGTGTCATGCTGGGTAAGTGAGTTCATTGCCCGAGGGTGTATCGCCCTGCAGGTTAGTCCTGGAGGTTTAAGGGTGTCGCATTGAAAAAAGGTAAAACTCACATGGCATAAAATGAACACTTCTAGAGTGGACCATTCAGTGGTGTTGAGTACATCCCCAATGTTGTGCAATCACCACCTCTGCCTAGTTCGAAACATTCTTGTCCCCCACAAGAAAACCCTGTGCCCGTGGGCAGGCACTGCCAGTCCCCGCCCCAAAACCACGCCTCTGCTCTCTGACTCTGGGACTTGCCTATTCTGGACATTCCATGTACATGGAGTCATCCACCATGTGGCCTCTTAGGTCTGGCGTCGTTCGCTAAGCGTCATGTTTCCGGGGCCACCCATGCTATGGCGTGCGTCAATACTCCGTTCCTTTTTAAGACTGAATAATATCACCTCATGTGGATATACTGACTTTTGCTTTATAACCATGACAGAGTTTTAAAATCTGGCACTGATGATCATTTCCGTAACAGTGATGTCAAGGCCGTTCCTAGGGGTGGACCTTGGACCTTGGAGGTTGCCCTTCTGTCTGTAGCTTGAGGTTTTTGAGGCAACTCTCGGCTTTGCTCACCACCCCTTTGGGAGCTGTCCACTCCGTCAGAAGGTGCTGGCTTTATCTTTTGACAGCTTGCTGTCTGAGAATATGGGATCTTCCCTAGTCTAGCTGTGTTTGATTTGCCAGAGGACATAGCCTTGAATTCTTTGTTTAATTCTCTCCAAAGGCTCAATTTTCGGAAATGATATAGAGAATATATATGAGGAGAGACCCCAGAAAACTGGAATTTATTTCTAATAATGTGTGTGTTTGCTCTTACACATTAAACTTCAGTCACTTCCAAGTACGCTCTGACGGATGCAGTACACCTATGGAGACGCTTTTTGCGCTGCTCAGAACAGTTTGTGAATGCGTCCATTTGGATGCCTTTTAGTGCTTCTGCTGTTTTTTGTTTCACCTCTTGCACGTCCGAAAAATGTTTCCCTTTAGGTCTGTTTTCATCTGGGGAAGCAAAAAAAAATTCTCTTGGGGCAAGATTGGGAGAATAGGGAGGGTGGGGCGTGGGTGTTGTTTTTGGTCCAAAACTGCTGGACACTCAGCACGGCGTGGGCAGGTGCGCTCGTAAATCACCCATCACAGAATGGGCCCGTGTGTTGAAAGACGCCAAAAGAAATTCACTGGAGCCGAATGAAGTCTCCCGCAGCAGTGCTCGCTGGTACACAGATGCGCCTTGGTGTGGAACGGTGACGAGTGTAGCTGCCTTCCTCACCCTCACCCGCCCAGGCTGCACAGCAGAGCCCCCTTGTCCGCTTTTTTTCCTTTTGGTGAGGAAGCAGCATTTATTCAGAGGACAGAAACGCTCCCACAGTGGGAGCGGACCCGAGGGGGCGCCTCTTCTTACCTCTTACCTCTAGGTGAGAACACTTGCCTGGGGGAAGACCTGTATGACAAGGGCCCCCCAAAGACTATTCCGGGGTGTTTTTGGTCTCCCTCGTATTCTGTGTGTTCCTCTGGAATCTGGATTGGGGTCAGCAAACCACAGCCCACAGGCTGCCTGTTTTTGTCAATAAAGTTTTTTTGGAACACGGCCATACTCAGGTGTGGCTTGGTCTGCAGCTGGCTGCTTTGACCTGGCAACGGCAGAGCTGAGTAGCTGCGACGGGCCATGGGGGCCCAGCAGCCTGTGTGATCACGGTCTGGGCCTTAAGAGAGAGTCCTCGGAGGACTCCATGTGGGCTTAAACCATCTGTAAAACCCCTGCAGTGTTATGCAGAAGTGCTTGCACACGTGTGGGCCACGGCTGTTCTGGAAGGATTCTAGAAGGGATCCAGGACCTCAAGTGGTCAGCGGTCATGTTCTGAGTAGCCAGCATGTCGACTCGCTGGGCTCACCTCAACCTGCAGTCCTCAAACTGCTCAGTCTCAGGCCCCAGGGTGTTCTTAAGACGATTGGGCCCCCACAGAATGCTTGTTTGTGCGGGTGACACTCCTCAATCGTTGCCATGCTGCAAGTAAAACAGACCGTATTAAAGTACGTGTTTATGTTTTCAAATTAGAAATAGTAAGCCCATTGCATACTTAAATTTTGCAGATGTCGTTAATGTCTGTCCTCGTGACAGGTGGGCTCTCAAGTCTGTTGTGAGACACAAACCGCGTGGCTGAGGCCTCTCCCACACACTCTGGAGGATGAGAGTGAGGAAGACCCCCCAGAGGTCTCTGCTGACGCTCTGGAGAGTGAGAGTGAGGAAGGTGGGTAGCAGCTTAGCATGCTTAGGCAGAGCCTTTGTCACCGTGGCACCCTGGGGGGGTCTTAGGGCCCAGGACCCTCAGGTGTACTCGGAAGAGCTATGTGGCTGGGGCCGGCCCTGTGTCTGCTGCCGAGCTGTGGCCTGGCCCTCGCGTGGACACGTGTCGGATTGCTGTGCGTGACCCTCCTCCCCCCCAGGCTTGCTGTTTACTGTCGGCCTTTGGTGGGAGCCAGACTGTCCGGGGACGTCGGCCCTGTCCCCTATGAGGGCCATTCTCTCGGGTGCTGGGTCAGGAGGGGCTGCGCCGCCCTGCACCCGTGGGTGGCTAGAGTATATTAGCGCGGCATTCCCAGCTTGTCGCCCTCTGCTCGCTGGGCGTGGAGGCTCAGAGCCTGATGTTCGGCTCGAGGTGGCCTTGGATGCGGCTCGCGGTCCTCCTCCCTGTGCCCTGCTGCCTCGTCCTCCCTTCTTTTCCCTCCTGTCCATTTCCTCGCCTGTGCCCCGCCATCCATTTACATAATCCATGCCTTCTCTTATAACTTGTCCTATATGTCTTTATGAAGCACCTCATCATTATTTGAGCAAGGTGGAGAATAAATCCCTCTGAGTGGAGCCTCGCCCCGTTGCCGTGTGAAGCACTTGAGCAAGACGTTAGCCCCACCGGCTCCCACAGTCTGTCTTGATTTGCAGAAGCTAGTGAGCCACTTCCTCCCCCTTGTTGCTTCACCAGGTCACCCTAGACCAGTGGGCGCAGCCACCCTCTATCTGGGAGTGTCGAGAAGTTATTTTGTTTCATCGCATACTATATATAGCAGGTTACTGGGCAGTCTTGCTATTTATTACCCACAGCCTCTGGCCTATTTTCCCTTTTATCTCTGTCTGATGTACGGACATTCTTGAAGTTAGTGCTACTGGTGTTATTCAGTCATGACTGGCTTTTTGTGCTTGTGGAACTTGTACCAGTTACTTGTCATGCTGTTCTTAGCTTTGTGTGTGTGTGTTCATCAGTGTGTTTCTGCTGATTTTAAACGGGGAGAAACTGGGTCATGTTTCCAAACCACACAGCCTCTTTCTAGCCCTAGGGCCTGAACTTGACGGAAGCCAGGGAGGACGCAGGGAGGACGCCACGGACGGACCCGGTGGCGTTGAGGGGCCTTGCTCCCTCGGGGCCACGTGTGCCTGACGGAGAGGGTTGTCCTGAGGTTTTCGGGAAAGACACCGCCCTACTTCGTGCAGAGTGAACTGGGTGGAGGCCCCGCTTTGCTTTATGGAAACAATTGAGTCTCACACGTTTTGGCGATGAGGTGTGTCCCCATCTAGATGCTGGCATTCCGGCTTTAGAAGACCCTGCCGTCTTCCAAACTGACCAAGAGCAAAGCTGTCTCAAGTCACCACAGAACGCCAAGTCCGACTAGCAGCAGGCTAGGGAGAGGCGCGCGCCAGCCCCGCAGTGGCCTCACTGGCCTCCCTGCCCTTCTGCTTCCCCAAGCACAAGCTGAAGGCATCTCAGAGAGACAAGGTTCGCCAGTTCATGGCGTGTACCCAGGCCGGCGAAAGGACTGCCATCCGCTGCCTGACGCAGAGCGAGTGGAGGCTGGACGAGGCCACGGACGACTTCTTCCAGAAGCCAGCCCCAGCCCCCAGGGAGCCCACGCCGGGCACCATGGACAGGAAGAGGCTGGAGCACCTCTACAGCAGGTACAGAGGTAAGGGGCGCAGAGCCAGCGGCGTGCCCGAGCTGGCGAGCGGCGGAGTGCAGCGGTGCTGGTGCTGGCACTGGCATGCGGCGCGGGTGCGGGAGGACTCCCAGCTGCTCCCTCTCTTGCGACGCTCAGCGGGAGTCCGCTTTACTCTGCCTAGCTATGGGAAGAGGAAGTCCCAGTGGCAGGAGCGAGCCCTCACCTGCCCTGCCGTGCCGTATGCCGTGACTGCTCCGAGTCGACACCATCGAGGGAAAGGTCAGCCTGGCGGCTCGGTGTCTGGGCACTTATGTCTGTTAAGATGGCATTTTCCCAAGTGCATCCATTCAGGCTGAAGTGCTGGTGGAGAGAGGGCAGTTTACGAGCAACACCAGGTCAAGGAGGTAACTCTGAAGCGAGGGTCACCTTCCACGTCCTCCTCGCCCGTGTGTAGAGGCTGACCCTGAGACAGCTTCAGTTGGGGATAGGCTTTGGGAGAAGCTCTTAGCAGAGAGACCTTTGTGTGCAGGTTGGGGACCATTGCTGTTGCTGTTGACATCAGTGCTCGGCCGGGAGCTTCCCAGTTGAAGTGTTGATACCTGTGCCCACGAGGGTGTGCAGACCTGGATACCTCCCAGGGGACCATTCTCAGGTCAGACGTGGGCTTGCTGCTGACCTGAACCCTCAGGCTTTCCATCTCGGGTCTGATGTCGGGTCTGTGCTGGGCAGTGAGGGCAGCAGCAACCCAAGAGCCGCCCGATTTTGCTTTTCCTTATAGCAGTTCTTAAGGTGGAATTTTCCGGAATTTGGAACCAAAACAAATCCCGACCCTCATTGAAACAAGTATTAGCCCAGGTAGAATAGTCTTTAGCATTAAATTCTTGTTTATTATTTTCACTTTTTACTTTTGAAGACACCATGTGTCCACTGTAATCTCTCTGTTTAGATCTGAACAGTTGTTTGAAAATTATGTGCTTTGGCCAGGCTCGGTGGCTCAGCCTGTCATCCCAGCACTTTGGGAGGCCGAGGTGAGTGGATTGCCTGAGCCTGCAGATTAGAGACCTGCCCGGGCAACTTGGCAAGACCTTGTCTCTACAATAAAATTTTTTTTTAAATAGCTGGGCGTAGTAGCTCGTGTTTGTAGTTCCAGCTACTTGGAAGACTGAGGCAGAAGGATCACTGGAGCCCAGAAGGTCCACGCTGGGGTGGCCATGAGCATGTGTGCCACTGCACTCAAGCCTGGGCGAAGGTGTGAGACTCGAACTCAAAAAAAAAAAAAAAAAAAGACAAGACAATTACGTGCTTTAAAAAAAATGTGGCCAGGCTTGGTGGCTCAGCCTATAATCCCAGCACTTTGGGTGACTGAGGTGAGTGGATAGCCTTAGCCCGCAGGTTCAAGACCAGCCCAGGCAATATGGCGAGACCTCATCTCTACAATAAATAAAAAATTAGCCGGGTGTGGTAGCGCATGTCTGTAGTTCCAGCTGCTTGGAAGGCTGAGATGGAAGAATCACCAGAGCCCAACAGGTCGACGCTGGGCTGGCCGTGAACATGCCACTGCACTCTAGCTGGGACAATGGAGTGAGACTCCGATGCAAAAAATAAAAATAAAAAAAAGTGTTCAGAAACATATTCCGTGGTTTCTTACTGTAGTTCTTTAAAAATGAAAGTTGTTTTTAGTTCATCTTTAGTCTACTTTAACATTTTTTGGCTAAGTCAGCTTTTGAGCTAATTTTGTACGTCATGCTGTGCAGATTTCTAAGTTATTAAAATGTGTGTGACTGCCTTTGAAAAACTACTTTTACATAAGTGAAAGTTATAAGTATTTATGCTTTAGTTGAAGCTTCATTCCCTTGCCATTATTTAATTTTATTAATATAATTTAGTCATTTAAAATAGAAACATGGTACAATCATTTTGGGCTCTAAAAATAAACATATAGTTCAAAGCCTGTTGACAAATGAAATGTTGGTTCGTGCATTAATGTATACAGATAAATGGATACGTCCAGGATTACTTAAAATATTCAACAGTGTTACATGTGAAGTGTACCAAGATGGCAGTGGGGTAAGAGCACTAGGTCAATATTTCTATTCATGATGAATAACATTAAGAGATGGAATTGAATAAGAAAAATGAGTGGAAATATTTTTGACAGCACCTTTGGCCCATAAACTACGGCCAAGGTTGTTTTATGCCTAATATGAGAATAGAGTAGGAGATGTCTGTGGATGCATGCATTTAACTTAGATCATCAATTTTTATTTAGTAAATAATATACGTATGTGTGTATGTGTGTTTGTGGAATTTAAATGACCAAAGTTGAATTTTATATTAAGGGGTAGAAAAGTCGATCCCATCTAAATCTTTATTTGAACAAAAGAGGTCCAGGTTTTCATTGTCACCTCTGAACCAACAGAATTCACATGTGCATTATGATGAGAGATTATGATATGCATAATTGGTCTGAAATTACTGTTCTTAGTTTGGTAAAATCTCAGTGGGATACTTTTTATATATTTTACCATTTGATTTTCTGATGGATACATACTGATAACACTAGTTATTACATTAATGTATACAAACAAATGAGTACTTGCAAAATTACTTAATGCTAAGTTCTTTAACTTTATTTCTAAACTAGAAATGAGGATGAGGATCCTCACTGTCTAAGCTGTTCAATGCAGATGCATAAGCTAGATGATTTTAAAAGGAGTTATTGTCCAGTGGCATTACAACTGGCAAATGAAATCACTGAAGAAGAAAAGCATTAGTCATTCTTTTACTTTGGCAGAGTTGTCATAAGAACTGGAGGTATAGCCAGGCTCGGTGGCTCAGCCTGTAATCCCACGCCTTTGGGAGGCTGAGGTGAGTGGATTGCCTGAGCCCGCGGGTTCGAGACCCGCCTGGGCAGCGAGACCTCATCTCTACAGTAAATCAAAAAATCAGCCGGATGTGGTAGCGCGGGCCTGTAATTCCAGCTACTCGGAAGGCTGAGGCGGAAGGATCGCCGGAGCCCAGCAGGCGAGGCTGCTGTGGGCGGGAGCGGCCACTGCACTCCAGTCTGGGCGACCAAGTGAGACTCCAACTCAAAAAAAAAAGAACTGGAGGTATGACAAGTACTTTGTCAATGCAGTATCTTTTGTAGCATTTTGCCTCTGGACAAACTGAATTTCTGCAAACTTGAATTTTTAATTGAGGGAAATTAAATTGTTCCTTAGTGATCAAGTCTTCTCAGATAAATTTCACTGATTGTTTTCCCTAAAACCCAGAAACCCAGATTTTAAAAAATAGCACTCTTCTCTGAATAAGTCATTTTCTGCTCACCATTTCTTTCATATATAGCAGAAATTTACAGTCTGTTGCTTGGTATATTTGAAACACTCTTCTTGCTAAAACTATGTAGTAAAATGGTATGATTCTAGCCACCTGTTTTAGGGTGACTTTTCAAAACAGCATAACTTTTTTCCCCTGATCTTGACTACAGACCCACAAGATGAAAACAAAATTGGAATTGATGGCATTCAACGGTTTTGTGATGACTTAAGCCTAGATCCTGCCAGTATGAGTGTTCTGGTCATAGCCTGGAAGTTCAGGGCGGCAACTCAATGTGAATTTAGCAGAAAGGAATTTGTGGATGGCATGACAGAGCTTGGGTGAGTGCCTTGTTCCTGCTTTAAATGTTTTCAGACAGCAAGATACTTTCAACGTTAATTCTCTTCCAGCAGCCTGTCAATATTAATTTTATATATATTTATTTTCTTTGTCCTAAACTTTTATTGTGTGTATATACTATTAAGCCTTTGGTTCCCTTTCAAACTCCAGCTTAAAGTTTTATTTCATTTCACATTTTAGTATTTTTAGTATTAATCCCTTTTGTAACTCATTTTCTTCTTTTTAATTTTTTCCTTCTAATTTTGAATTGTACATACCAGGTGTTTTTTAGCCGTTCGGGTTATTTCATAACACTGTATACTAAATACAGACTTTATTGCATTGCTATATTAAACATTAATAAAATGTTGTTTTGTTTTTTGCTTGTGACATTTTTCTATTCTCCCCACAGGGCTGGGATAAAAGCTTCATTGATAACTTAAGCTGTTTCTCACTTATCAGATAAGTCATAAAAGCAAATGGAAGCACCTACCATAACTGTCTTGTAATCATGAAGTGTCTTGAACTGCAGTCAGGCACTGTGTAACAATGTTTCTGTCAACAGCAGACCACATGTACGGCAGTGGTCCCTCGAGGTTATCACGGAGCTGAAATATCCCTGCTCCCTAGTGACGTCGCAGCAGCCATGGCGTCATAGCACAAACCATTGCTCGGTGTCTGTGATGTTGCTGGTTAGACAACCTACTGCTGCCAGTTGTGTAGAAGTCTAGCACATGTGATTGTGTACGGTACCCGGTGCTTAAAAATGATAATAAACGACTATGTTGCCATTTATGTACTTGCTATACTGTACTTCTTATTGCTATTTTAGAGTGTAGTTCTACTTATTAAAAACAAGCTAACTGTAAGCAGCCTCAGGCAGGGCCCTCAGGAGGAATTCCAGAAGAAAGCATTGTCGTCACAGGCGGTGACAGCGCTGTGTGTGTTATTGCCCAGAAGACCTTCCAGTGGGACAAGATGTGGAAGTGGAAGACGGGGATATTGATGTCACTGACCTTGGGTAGGCCTAGGCTAATGTGTGTGTTTGGGTGTTAGTTGTCTTGGTTTTATTTTTTGAGTTGGAGTTCTCACCCTGTCACCCAGGCTGGAGTGCAGTGGCATACTCATGGCTACCACATCCTCAACCTGCTGGGCTTTGGTGATCCTTCAATGTTAGCTTTCTGAGTAGCTGGAACTACAGGCATGCACTACTATGCCCGGCTAATTTTTTGATTTATTGTAGAGGTGAGGTCTCACCAAGTTGCCTGGGCTGGTCTCGAACCCATGGGCTCAGTCAATCCTCTCACTTCAGCCTCCCAAAATGCTGGAATTATAGGTGTGAGCCACCACACCCAGCCATGTGTTAGTTTTGAACAAAAAAGCTTAAAAAGTAAAAAAAAAAAAAAATTTTACGTGTATAAGATAAGAATATAAAGAAGATATTTTGTATAGCTGTATAATGTGTTTGTATTTTAAGCTAAGTGTAATTACAAATGTATCAAAAAGTTAGATTTAGCTGCGATCTATTGAAAGTTAACTCTCAACACAAGGGTTTGTAAAACTTTTATTGTTTTAAAAACAGCTAAACAGATTTAAAGTTTATAAAGTAAAAAAAGTTGTAGTAAGCTGGAGTTCATATATTATTGAAGAAAACATTTTAATAACTTTAGTGTACCCTAAGTATACAGTGTGTATGAAGTCTGCACAGTGTACAGTAGTGTCCTGGGCTTTCACATTTGCCCTCATTCCCTGACTCACCCAGCAACTTCCAGGCCTGCAAGTGCCACTCACGGCAAGCGCCCTGGACAGGTGGACTAGGTCTCGTCTTTTATATCCTGTCTTTTCCACACCTTTTCTGTGTTTTGATGTGTTTAGATACACGAGTGCTTACCCCTGTGGCACAGTTGACTGCAGCAATCAGTCCAGCCACGGGCTGTGCAGGTGGGTGACTGAGGAGCCCGCAGCTGTGCCATCACCCGGGTGTGCTGTGGCTAGACCATCCGAGTATGTGCCAGCTCACTCTGTGATGTTCACACATGACAAAATCGGCTCATTGCTTTTGTCAGAGCATATTCCCATCACGAAGTGACATATGTATTTCATGAGGTGCTGTGAAAGCTAACTTATATGACTTGCTGATATTTCTGATATTCTTCTGTTTCAGTGTTGACAACTTAGAGGAGCATATTTTTAGCTGCTGAAGAGAGCTTAAAGCCTTGCAATAAGCTTGCTTTTAAAGCACGTACTTACAGCAACCAAGGGAAAGGAAAAACCAGCTATTTCTTTTTTCCACTGAACTGATAAATGTTATCTTTATAGCCATGTCTTTTTAGATGATAAACTCTACAAGACTTTACTTCTAGTATAGCTGCTTCTTGACTTACAGTGGGGTTGCACCTTGATAAACCCATCATAAGTTGAAAATATCTTGAGTTTAAAATGTATTTAATATCCCATAAGCCCATTAAAAATCAAAAAAATCTTAAGTTAAACCATATGAATTGGGGACCCTCTATTATAACTTATATTCCCAGTGGTTGTAGGAAACAAAACATGCAAAAGAAAGCATTAGACAATGATATAACAGCATATTTGTTCATGTTCCTTGGACTTAAAAAAGCCTGGATGAATTACCAATAGCTTTAGAAGAGAAAACATCTATTAAAGAAACACTTCATTAGTAGTGCGCTTAATCTTATCCCATCTATTGAGCTGTCCTTAAAAGGAGAAAGTTTGGAGATGAGCGCTTCTTACGGAAACACTGGCATTTGGGCATTGTCGACAAATACGTTGTTTAAGGGCATCTACGTTTTTTCTCTCTGTTGTCCTATTATGTATCATAACTGTACACACTCTTAAAATTTGGGGTGTGATCATGGCTGCAAGTTTAGGGTAGATAATAGCACTGCTGTTCACATCTCACAGGCAGTTAAAGGTGAAAGCGCTTCGGAAATATTAAAGCTCTCTTCTCAACTAATAGGTTTGTTTTTTTGGTTTTTCTGAGTTGACGTCTCACTCTGTCGCCCGACCTGGAGGGCAGTGGCATGCTCACAGCCACCGCAGCCTCGACCTGCTGGTCTCAGGCAATCCTTCCACCTCAGCCTTCCAAGTAGTCAGAACTACAGGCGCACACTACCACACCCGGCTTATTTTTTGATCTGTTGTAGAGGTGAGGTCACACCAAGTTGCCCAGGCTGGTCTTGAACCTGTGGGCTCAGGCAATCCTCTCACCTTGACCTCCCAAAGTGCTGGGATTATAGGTGTGAGCCACCATGCCCAGCTATAAACTAATATGTTTTTAGTGCTTTCCTAAACTGTACCAGAGTGATAACCTCAGTGCTTTTAGGACTAGCTTTACAAAATACTTGAGCTCTTGTGTCTCTGTGTCTTTATTTTTTTCTCATACCATTCCCTCTTGGGTGAGGCTAGAATTTGTGCTTTTAACAGCTAATGCTGTATCATTTCATTGGGGGCTTAAAGACTTTAAGTAAATGGTAATTTCTGAGCATGGCGTTTGGAAACGGTGAACCAGGTGCTCTGGATCAATTGTATGTAGAAGGCAGCTAGAAAAACTGGGCACATTTCTTAAAAGCCGGCTTGAAGGCATTAAAGAGCTGACCAGGTGGTGAATTGCAGAACAGATCCCAAGGTGTGAACCTGGCACCGAGCTGCTTTTCCCCAGACAGCACTTGCCAGTACTTTTGGACAGCTCACTGTAGGCAGAGGGACAGACACCGGAAACCAGGGCCCACCCGGTCTTTGAACCCTTGGTCTGGATTTGAAGGCCTGAACTCCAGGAGTCGGAAGCCAGACGTCCTCAGGGGAGTGCCCCCGGCTCCGGTCATCCGGCAGCCTAGAAACTGTCCATCCCTGAAGAAGGATCCGCGGTTCTACATGGTTAGTCCTCACGGTGCCTGCAGAGGCCTCTGAAGATGCTGTTTCGAAACAGATCTTGCCCGACAATATCTATAAGCAGTTTTTTTTCTCCTAATACAACATTCAGCATAAAACCAGAGTAACAGGCATGTGATGACACAGGAGTACGTGAGAGGTGCCAACAGAAAAAAACAACAGAAACAGAGCTCAAGGGTTCCAGGGAATAGAAGGTTTAAGTAGACTTTAAAACAACTTTGCTCCCCTGTTCAGCAGACACATGACTAAAAATTGCCAGAAAATGAGACATTTAAAAGTTGCATAGCAAAGCAGAAACAAAAAAACCTGGTAATCTAGAAACAGATAAAGTAGGAGAACTTATGCTACCTAATTTCAAGACTTTCTCCAAGGCTGTACAGATCAGGCAATGGGATACAACAGAGAATCCAGAAACAGACGCACACGTATGCAGCCGTTTTGTCCGTACAAAGCTGCCACGGCGTTTCAGTGGAGGAAAGGGGAGACATTCAACAAATATAGCTGAACAGCCAGATACACGTGAAAACATTAATCTCAGCCTCCACTTCGTGTACATGAAAATCAACTTAAAATAGATTGGAGAGCTAGACAAGTTTAAAACTAAGAAGTTTTTAAGCCGGGCTCGGTGGCTCAGCCTGTAATCCCGCGCCTTTGGGAGGCTGAGGTGAGTGGATTGCCTGAGCCCGCGGGTTCAAGACCCACCTGGGCAGCGAGACCTCATCTCTACAATAAATCAAATCAGCCGGGCGTGGTAGCGCATGCCTGTAATTCCGGCTACTGGGAAGGCTGAGGAGGAAGGATTGCCGGAGCCCAGCAGGTTGAGGCTGCGGTCGCCAGGAGCGGCCACTGCACTCCAGTCTGGGCGACAGAGTGAGACTCCAACTCAAAAAAGTTTTTAGGCAAAACGTAGGAGAATCTGTTACATTAGTTTTAGAAAGACTTTCTGAAAGATACAATGAGACAAATCATAAAGGAAAAGCTGTTGGGTTGGACTCCATCAAAGTCAAAAGCTCCATCAAACTCAAAAGATGCTATTAAAATCAAAAAGGTGAAGCCGGACACAATGGCTCAAGCCTATAATCCTAGCACTTTGGGAGACCAAGGCGAGAGGATTGCCTTGAGTCCAGGGATTCAAGACCAGCCTGGGCAACATGGCAAGACTTTGTCTCTACAATATATTAAAAAAATTAGCCAGGCATGGTGGTGTGTGCCTGTAGTTCCAGCTACTTGGAAGGTTGAGTGAGGCAGAAGGATCACCTGAGCCCAGCAGCTCGAGGCTGTGGTGGCCATGACCGTGCCACTGCACTCCAGCCTGGGTGATAGAGTGAGACTCCAACTCAAAAAATAAAAAAGGCAAGCAGTGAGAGGAAATATTTTCCACGTAAATATATCCTATGATTACTGTTAAAATAGAAGAATATATAGTTTCTAGATAATATTTGAGGGGGTAATAGAATAATTTTAAAAATTCAATCCAAAAGAATGCAAGGGGAAAAGTGCAAGAAAACGTTAGCTTGGGCAGGACAAATAGCAAGCGTATGATAAAATGTAAGATTCAAAACAAAATATAGCAGTAATTAAATGATTAAATTAATTGTTAGTGAACTCAGTACTAGATGGATTTTTAAAAAATCAGCTACTGTGTATATTGTTTAAAATAGATAACACTGAGACATGATCAAAATAGCTTTAGGGCATAAAGCAACTCCACAGTGAGTGAAGGCTATGTCATCATGATAAAAGGTGATTTTCACCAGTAAGGTAATTTGCTTTTATGTTTTTGTGCACTTGTTGAATAGTCCCCAAAGTATTTAAAGCAAAAATAAACAATTAGATACAAATCCAGAAACAAAGTAAGGAATTCTCTCATGCACCTTAGTAACCGATAGAATGAGCAGATAAAACATTAGTAAGAAATGGAAGATTTGGACAGCACAGTAAATGGCCTGGTGGGATTATGTGGAGTGTCACATACTCCGGTGGTAAAGAATGCATATTCTTTTCAAAAAGACAAATAGAACAATAATAAAATTTCACCATAAACTGGGCTACTTACTTTAGTAAGTTGCAACACAGTTCAAAGAACTCAAATGATACAGAGTATGTTTTTTGACGCAGGACAGTTGAACTAGGAAGGCAACAAAAAGATAACTAGATAGGGTTTTTTTGTTTTGTTTTGTGTTGGAGTCTCACTCTGTCGCCCAGCCTCGACCCACTGGGCTCCGGTGATCCTTCCGCCTCAGCCTTCCGAGTAGCCGGAACTACAGGCGTGCGCTACCACGCCCGGCTAATTTTTTGATTTATTGTAGAGATGAGGTCTCGCTAAGTTGCCCAGGCGAGTCTCGAACCCGCGGGCTCAGGCATAGTTTAAAATATATGTGGATATTGTAAATCTCTGAAGAACCCTTTGGTTGGGAAATAGGTTACCGTGAGAAATTAGAAAATGTACCGAGTGACGTGGAAGACACTGCGTTTGAAAACTTGTAGGACTCAGCTTAAATGCATCTAGAAAAGGAAAGGGCTGCAAGTCAGAAGAAAAACTTCCATCTCAAGAAGTGGAGGAGAGCAGGACATGAAGCTCAAAGAGTGCAGGAAGGAAGGAGGGAATCTTCAAACCGGCACCAGTTCAGTAGGAAGACTAACTAAATAGACACTGTCAATGGGATCAAAGTCAGAAGCTTGGTTCTGAAAATATTTGTAAAAGTGGTAAGTAACCAATGTGGATGAAAACGGGGACATGATGGCAGGTTCTGCAAGTCTTCAGAGTAAGTCTGTTGTGAGCAACTTACACAAGCAGATGTGAAAACCTGTGTGAAAATAGAGGAATTCTTTTTAAAATGTCACTAAAACTGACACATGAAGAAATAGAAAATCTTAATTGTTCTATAACTGAAGAATTTGAACCTGTAATTTAAAATCTTCTCAAAGAGAAAACTCTTGGCTGGAATGGCTTCAGGGCTTTACTAGCATATCCTACCAAACTTCTTGTTTGCTTTATTTTGTTTTGTTGAGTGAGTCTCACTCTGTCTGTAGCCCAGGCTGGAGTGCAGTGGCACACTCATGGCTACCACAGCCTCAACCTACTGGGCTCGGGCGATTCTTCCACCTCAGCCT
Source organism: Carlito syrichta (assembly GCF_000164805.1). Taxonomy (NCBI): domain Eukaryota; kingdom Metazoa; phylum Chordata; class Mammalia; order Primates; family Tarsiidae; genus Carlito; species Carlito syrichta. Next base: position 18,862 of record NW_007016071.1, read on the forward strand.
TCCGAGTAGCTGGAACTACATTCACGCACCACTACACCCAGCTAACTGTGTGTGTGTGTAGAACTGAGGTCTTGCCACATTGCCCAGGCTAACCTCAAACTCGTGGGCTCAGGCAATCCTCTCGCCTCTGCCTCCCGAAGTTCTGGGATTACAGGCATGAGCCACCACACTGGACAGGGATTGCCCAGCCCCCTTGAACTCTCAGGGGCCACCGCTGCACATTGGACCTGGTGTTGACCGGCTTGCCACTCACAGCTGTGCCTGGCTGAGCCCCACGTCGGTGCTTTTCTCTTGTATTTGTGGACCCTTCTGGATGCTCCACGGGCCCCCAGCGTTTGGTCCCTAGTGGTGCCCTCTCAGATAAGTGGATAAGCAAATGTTGCTTTTATGCGGTTCTCTGCTAGACAGTCAAAAAGATTTTTTTTCACAATTCCAGATTTCTTCCTACAAGCTGTTTACTGTTTATAATCTCAGCTATGGACTTTTTAGAGGAAAATCCAGTTTTGAACCATCATAGAGTGGTGTTTTATAACACTTGGAGACTTATCATCCAACCTGCTGTACTGAAGAGTTGCTTAAATAGGACAGGCATGTTTCTTCCTCGCCTGGGAGCACACAGGCAGCAGGCCAGGCTGCGGGTCCACAGCTCTCGAGGCCCTCAGAAGTGGAGTCTTCCCATCTTGGCTCTGTGTCGGCTCGAGCATGGACCACGCCCTTCTTCCAACTCACTAGAAGAGGGCAAGCAGTCTGCCTTTTGGTTTTTTCTTGTAATAACAGTTTTATTGAGGTGGAATGCATATACCATATTTTTGCCCATTTAGGGTCTACAACATGGTGATTTTAGTAGATTCAGAGTGTGCAGCCGTCACCACCATCTGTCTTGGAGCGTCGAGAATTCCTCTGCCCAGGAAAGGAGCCCCCGTCACTGCTCTCACATGCCGCCCCTTAGCTCGGAGGGCTCGCCGACTGCAAGGGGAGGGGGGAGTTCCGGCTGGAGCCACAGGCCGGGCCACGGTTCCTGCAGAGTGGGAGAAGGGGTGGACAGAGGTGTGTCTGCCGCGGGTAACACCCCTGACTCTGTCACCGCAGGTGTGACAGCACGGAAAAGCTGAAGGCTCTTCTGCCACGGCTGGAACAGGAGCTTAAGGACACGGCCAAGTTCAAGGACTTTTATCAGTTTACCTTTTCCTTTGCTAAGAACCCTGGGCAGAAAGGCTTAGGTGAGTATGAACGCCAAGCGTGTACGAGGCCGAGTCTGTGAGGCTAAGCGGGGGAGGTGAGCACAACATCAGCGCGGCAGCCCAGGGCCCTGGCCCCCGGGCCTCACTCCCTCCGCCGCTGCCGGTGGGTGGACAGGCTAGCTTACAGAGCCACATGTCCTGCGTCCCTGCCCATGGTGTCCCCAGCTTCGGGTTTAGACACTTGCTTCTCAAATGTGCACTGCTTTGTGAATGGCCGCCGTCCTCACATGATGGCATCTTAGAGACGGGTGGGTCAGGGACGTCTGCAGTCAACATCAGTGGTCTGGGTGCTTGGAACAGGTTTCCCACCTGGCACTTGTTCCAGCCAGGCCTGCGATCCACTCGGTAGCACTCTTGGGACTGGCCTGGTAGCACTGGTTCTAGCTGGGTCTGGAGACTGGAGGTCAACTTCCATGAAGACAACCCTACTGTGCATTGACTTACATTTCAGTTCTTTGAGGGTTTGTGGCTTTGCTAAAAACTTGTGTTTTACTGTGTGGGAGCATTGGGAAAGTGCTGAACACCAGTTTTCATTTTGAGTTTTTGGCTTATTTGAGGGTTTTATTTGCTTTGCTTTGCTCCTACGTACTGTCGAGTTATTTCTGGCTTATCTCTTTCTAAAAATCAATCTCTGTTGACCTACACTTTGTTGCCTCTTATTTCAGACCGTGTTTAGTGCCATGACCTCTCTTGCAGGTTGGGAGGGGGAGATATCTGATCTTTTAAACAGGGGTACACAGGTATATTGGAAAGTGTATGTGAAAAACGACTCTTGCAAATGAACACAGTCTTTTCAGATGAGTAAAACTCACATAGGAACCTGAGGGGGCTTCCAGATGCACAGCTGGAGACACGTTCCACAGCCGCTCCGCTCTCTGCCCACTCGGTGTGTGCCTGCATGGAGCGTGCTGTCCGCGGCAGGTGCCCTTCCCGTCCCCGGCACCCCCCTCTTGTCAGACCCACACTGCAGGCCAGGGGATCCCAGGAGCTGAGCAGCTTTCCTTCCGTGAACGCCACTCCCTGGATCCCATGGGAGGGGCTGCCTCCTCTTCTTTCCGTTTGTTTTTACTGATGGCGCGTGGAAGTGTGTGTCTGCTGAGCCCCTTCCTCCAGGACAGCTGGCCTGTGGAGTCCAACAGTGGAGAGCCGCAGGGCACGGAGCCACGGGGAGCCGAGTGAGAGCTACGTGCCAGGGCGTGTGGAGAGCACTCTGCCGTGCTTCTCAGCCGTGCGTCTCATGTGCGGGCGGAAGAGCCCTCCTAGCAGGGCCCACGGCAGGCACGGCCCCGGCCGGACACCGTCTCCTGTGCGTCTCTGCCGCCACTCGGGTGTCCAGAAGAAGCCACGATCGGGACCATCGGTGTAGCTTCTGCGGTGTCCTCTCTCTGGTTCCAGGGAGAGCAGGAGGAGGACACGTGGCATTCCATCGGCGGCGGGCGCTTTCCTAGGGGTTTCATGTCAACCCATCTCAGGAGTGGGGTCGCACGGCTGGGGGCGAGCCCTCCTCCGCTCTGATTGTTTGGGCTCGTGAGGGCTCTCCCTCATTCGGATCTGTGGCCGCTGCTGCCCAGAGGTCATGGCTGTGCTTTCTAACCGTTGTTGACGTGGGGGTCCCGAGAAGTCTAAATCCCACGCTTCTGCTGTGCGCGCTGGGGCCTGAGCCTCGCGCCCTCTGGACAGCTTGTCTGGAGGAATCGGAGCTGAGGGCATCTTGTGTTAGACCAGTCGGGTCAGGGGCCGGGGTGTGTTCCCCCAAGAGGGTGCTCAGTAAAATTTTAACTATTTTTAACTGCACAATGTCATTCACAGTGTCATGTAAACATCACCAGTATCCGTTTCCAGAACTTTCCCATCTTCCCAAACTGAAACTCTGATCCCAGTAGGCGTTGATTCTGCACCCCCCACTCTCTGTCTCTGGGACTGTGACGACCTCGGGGCCTCACGTGAGCAGGTTGCCTGCCAGTTGTCTTCCGGCGACTGGCCCGTCCCGCTCAGCGTGGCCTCTCTGGGGCTCATCCGCATGCGGAATGTCCCCCCTTGAGGAGGCTGAGGGATGCCCCACGCGTGCCCATGCCCATCAGTGGGCATGTGGGTTGCTTCCGCGTGTGGCTGTTGTGAATAACACTGCCATCCAAAAACACGGGCCAGCCCGGGGGCACCTGTGGCCCCAGCTCCCCGGGGATCGCCTGGGTCCCGGAGGTCGAGACTGCAGTGAGCCCTGATCGGGACACTGCACTCCAGCCTGGGGGACGGAGGCAGATCTCGACTCAAAGAAATGTTTAATTGTTTTAATTTTTTTAGAAAACCACTACCAGGCGTATAGGGCACACGCATCCGTTCTGGTCCAGCCTTTCACTCTCTGGGTGAACGCCAGAAGGGGGATCCCGCGTGCACAGCGACGCCCCAGTGGCTGCCTGGCTCCTGTTGCTGTCAGCAGTGAGGCAGTGTCCACACGCTGCGTACCCTGCAACACTTGCTGTTTTCTGGATTCTTTTTTAATAGCCTTCCTCATGGGTGTGTCCAAGACCGTGTTGCACGGCAGGCTTCTCACTTTGGCAACTAAGCTCTTGTTTTTTATCTTTCCTGTTCCACTCTGTTCCTTCCCAAGAGGCAAATGGCCATTAGGGTTAAAGCCTGTTTTCGTCTGGAGCCTGACAGTTGTCATCAGGGTTCCCAGGAAACCATCCCTGGACTTTTCTAGACAGTACAAGCAGGCAGAACACACAGGCCAGAGCTGGGGAAGGCTTGGGCGGGTCCAGTGGGTGCCCTGGGACCCGGGAAGACCGGCCGCCGTGTCCCTGCCAGCTGGTGTGGCTGCTGTGGCTGTCAGCTCGCCGCATTCTCTCCTTGCTTCCTGACCCCGGCCCCGCTCCCCGGCCGTGTTCGCCAGAACCGACACGCCACTCCCGCGCCGTCCAGCCCCCAGCCGGGTCAGGACTGAGGGTGGCCCTCATCATTCCTCAGGAGCAAGGCTCAGCCGGTGGTCTCTCGTGAGCGCGTTGCTCCTCGGAGGCCGCTCCGGCTTCCCTTGCCAAAGCGAGGATGTCTCGCCCGGGCCGTAGAGCAGCAGCCAGCGCGCCTCACGGCCAGGCTGCTCTCGGGAGACCATCTTGAGGCTGCATGAACACCGCGCGGCTAGGCCCTCCTTCTGCGTCCGGTGTTCTCGGTGTGAGGGCCCCGTCACCTGGGTTGCACGCAGGTTTCAGAATGGGCTTCCCAAGGGTTAGGGCGTAGCCTTGTAAGCAGGGGCGGGTAGCTGTCTGAGCTCAGGACTGGGGCCCACAGGGAAGGGGAGCCACTCCCCGTCAGCCTCTCGGAAACTTCTGACTCTTTTTCTTCCTTCCTTCCTTCCTTTCTTATGAAGACTCTAGAGTATTTAAAATGGAGAAGTCAGCCGGGCTCGGTGGCTCAGCCTGTAATCCCAGCACTTTGGGAGGCTGAGGTGAGTGGATTGCCTGAGCCCATGGCTTCGAGACCCGCCTGGGCAACTTGGTGAGACCTCATCTCTACAATAAAATCAAAAAATAGCTGGGCGTGGTAGCGCGCGCCTATAGTTCCAGCTACTCAGAAGGCTGGGGCGGAAGGATCGCTGGCGCCCAGCAGGTCGAGGCTGTGGTGGCCGGGAGTGGCTACTGCACTCCAGTCTGGGTGACAGAGTGAGACTCCAACTCA
>NW_007016071.1:23870-49323 GCF_000164805.1 Carlito syrichta
AAAAAAAAAAAAAAAACAGAGAAGTCTGTGATGAGCCCATTAAACATAGATTGTGGAGGCGTTTTACTTAAAGTGGGCAGCTTCTTGTCTACCTCTCACTTTCCGGGTTGTATTCATAACTAATCCCAGAAACCTCAAGTTAGAACTCCGACTTTAGTAACTTTGATCAAGTGGAATTGAACCAGGTTTAGATGAAAGTCTTTCAAAAAGTGTTTGGTTGGGCATTTTGCATTTAAAGTAATCTGTTACCTTAATATACTCGTTAATCTGCTTTTCACGTTAGTTTATCTGACACATGAGGGAAGACCCCCCAAAACTGGAATTTATTTGTAAAACTTGTGTATTTATCTTTACGTGTTTAAACTTCAGTCACCTTCGAGTGCTCTCCTCCGTCTGATGCGATACACCTGCTGAGATGCTTTTCCCACCGCTCAAAACAGTTTTGAGCTCGTCAGTGTGGATGCCATTCAGTGCTTCCGCTGTTTTTTGTTTCACCTCTTCCACGTTGGCAAAGTGTTTCCCTCTGAGAACTTTTTTCCCTAAAGAAACAGAAAACAGTTGTTCGGGGTGAGAGTGGGTAGAGAGGGAAGGTGGGCAGGGTGCCGTGCTGTTTTGGCCAACAACTGCAGAACACTCAGCACCGAGTGGGGGCGAGTTGTTCGTGTCAATCACCCATCATGAAATGGGCAAACGCCTGGAAAGAGGCTCCCAAAAAAACTTCACTGAAGCTGAACGCAACCTCTCACAACAACACTGACTGGACACAAATGCCAGTAGGTTCCTAGAATACTTACCTCGCCAGGCACGGTGACTCAGCCTGTAATCCCAACACTTTGGGAGGCTGAGGCAAGAGGATTGCCTGAGCCCACAGATTCAAGAGCAGCCTGGACAACATGACAAGACCTCGTCTCTACAATAAATCAAAAAATTAGCTGGGTGCGGTGGCACACACCTGTGTTTCCAGCTATTTGAAAGGCTGAGGCAGCAGGATCACCTGAGCCCAGCAGGCTGAGGCTGCAGTGGCCGTGAGCATGCCGCTGCACTCCAGCCTGGGCGACAGAGTGAGACTCCAACTCAAAAAAAAAAAAAATGCATTTACCTGCGGGGGAAGCCTGTCCTAAAAGGGGCCCACTCTCTAGATAACAACTCCGGTTTTCGTGGGACCCCTCATCCAGAAAAGCGTAATGAGGAATTGCTTCCATATACTGTTTCTTCCTTGCCTAAGAGTGGTGAGCACTGTTCAACGAGGTGAAAAGAGGTCGCCTTCTCAGCCCCTCTCTACACTTGCTCTGTTTCGCCTAGCAAGGAAACGGTCAGCTTGGGGCCGACGGGCGCTAGGGCGGTGTGCCGGCAGTTACGGGTGGGAGATGCTGTTCTCCCGCTGGAGCCCCACACGCAGCACTGACGTTCCCTGGATGGTCACGGGTGGGAGGAGGAGCCCTACGACTGACACAGCCCTAGAACTCAGCCCCACGCTGCCATGGACATCTTGTTCGGGTGGAGTGGGACACACAGGCTTGTGAGAGCCGTGAAATCGCCACCGCCTTTCCGTCATGGGAAAGCGGGCAGCTGGCTTTGCCTGCTGAGCATCTGGGTTTGCACGTGCCCCGTCCGTCTCAGGAGAAGGCTTCCCTCCTTCATGCTGACGTGTCTTGACTGTGCCGCTAGAATCCTGCGTCCCTACAGGCCTGGGTGTCTTTCCTTGCGAATTCCCTGCCGTTTGAGGCCATGCGGTTCCCAGGCTGGTCTCTCAGGAGAGCGGTGTGCCTTCCTTTCTCTGCCAGTCGCCTGAATTGCAAGCATCACTTAGAAAGGCAGTGGCCTCGGCAGTGGCGTCATGGCGCGCAGGCGCAGGAGGCGCCACAGGCTGGGAAGCTAAGCAGGGCTGCTCCTGGCGAACCCTTGGATGGGAGACCTGCCGCCCAGAAAGGCAGTGGCCTGTTTTCAAAACCAAGCGATATGCATTCACAGTATCCAGTTCAGGTCAGGGTTAAAGAAAGCCCAATTTACAGTGGCTCCCGCCTGTCATCCCAACACTTTGGGAGGCCAAGCTGGGAGGACTGCTTGATCCCAGGCAACATAGCCCAACCTCGTCTCTCCAAAAAAGCAGAAAAGGTGGTTGGGCGTGGTGGCGCATGTCTGTCGTCCTGGCTGCTCAGGAAACTAGCAAGAGGATTGCTTGAGCCTAGGAGGTCAAAGCTACAGTGAGCCATGATCGTGCCACTGCATTCCAGCCTGGGTGACAGCGGGAGACCCTGACGAGAGAGAGAGAGAGAGAGAGAAAGGAAGGAAGGAAGGAATGCCCAATGCAGATGGAAACGCAAGCCTCCAAAACGGATTCATTGGGGATGATGACTTGCAGGTCAATTAGCTGAACACACAACTCCCTTTCAAGACCCATTGCCCCCGATGCGTGAAATCAGGCTGCACGCGGTTTCCAGGAGCACCTCTGTAGAGGCCAGACCTCTCGCAGTCCGGGTGGGCACGCCCCCTCTGTCACCCACGTGCCCGTCGGGGTGCTGAGAAGTGTTCGTTTCCGTGTGCAGAGCGAGAGACAGGGGCTCACTCGCGGCTCTTTCTCTCTTTGCCAGACTTAGACATGGCTGTGGCGTATTGGAAGCTGGTGTTATCTGGAAGGTTTAAGTTCCTGGACCTTTGGAACACGTTCTTGCTGGTGAGTGTCCTCCTCGTCGTGTGTGTCCAGCGGGAGGGAGGCCGGCGGCTTGAGCTGCACTTGACGGTCTGACTGCCATCGCATGTGTGGAAGCTGTGGGGGCTGGCGCGGCCCCGGGGTCCACCGGCGCCGGCTGGTCCACCCCGACAGGCTCCAGCCTGTGGAGTGCAGGCCGCCCCTCCTGGGCTGGGGCTCCGAGCGGCAGCTGCACCCTGTCGTGCCTGGCCCGGGAATGGCCTTGCTCCAGACCCTCCCAGGCGTGTCCTGCAGCGCTTAGAAGGAAGGGGCCTTCGTGGGCCAGGGAGACAGTGTGGCCGTGGGAGGCAGCAGACGGAACTGGGGACTCGGGACGGGAAGGGACAGAGGTGTGTCCACCCCAGAGCAGAGACCCCCAGGCCCCTCACCATCTGCCCCCAAAAGGGAGAGAAGCGGCCCTCCGTGCGCACGAACCATGCCTGCCAGGACCCCCCACCACCTCGACCCATCAAGCCCGGTGATGCATCCCTTGTCTGCTACATGCCCGCTGTGTGGCCTTGGGCAAGGCGCCTCCACGTGCCTCAGTTTCCTCACCTAGTAATTGGGCTCCCGGGCGTGGGGGATGGGGACACCACGAAGGCATCATTGGATCCTGCCAGCCTATGGTGCCCCGGGCACAACAGTGCTGGGTTCCTTCTCTAGATTGTCAGGGGTTCACAGTCCTGTGCCTGGCTCTGCCTCCACTGGGGTCAGACCTCCATCCCAGACATTCCGGGATGGCGGGTGGTGAGGGTGCGCCCAGCATGGACACAGCACAGCCCGGCACCACGAGGCGGCAGATCTGGACTCACTCACCAGCATCGGGTGGGGAAGAGCAGGCCACGGAAACCGTGTGTAACTTGGTAGCAGCAAACAGTGGGTGGTTTTTGTGGGGGTTTTTTGTTTGTTTTTGTTTTGTTTGAGTTGAGGTCTCACTCTGTCGCCCACAGCCACCACAGCCTCAACCTGCTGGGCTCAGACAGTCCTTCCACCTCAGCCTTCCAAGTAGCTGGAACCACAGGTGTATGCCACCAGGCCCGGCTAATTTTCCTCAATTTATTGTAGAGATGGGGTCTCGCCAAGCTGCCCAGGCTGGTCTCAACATGGGCTCAGGCAGTCCTCTCACCTCAGCCTCCCAAAGTGCCGGGATGACAGGCATGAGCCCCTGAGCCCAGTCTAATAATGCTTGAGATCACAGGACAAGCCTAGAAGCTGTCATGACTACACATGTGTGAAACGTGTGTTTGGCGTACGAGGAGTGCACGCTGCGTGCAGGGACCAGCACCTCTGTCGCAGTCAGAGACGGAGTGGACTGAGGACCAGTGTTTCCCTGGCCCCCGCTGGATGGCATGCACAGGCACTCTGACATCCCAGGCTCAGGGGGTGCCAAAAGGCTGAACGAAGATGCTTTTAGAGAACCGTCCATCCCGCTGCAGGAGCAGCCCAGCGTGCAGAAAAGGGACGCACAAGGAGCAACGGGGAGGGCCACCACTGCCGGCTGCCCTGGCTGGCCGAGTGGGTCCGATGGGCAGGGAGCGAGACCGGGAGGCCGCCCTCCATTCGACGGAAGCCGGAGCCTGTCCTCTTAATGTCGGCCCCGTTTCCTCCGCCTTTAAAGGCCGCTTTCTGCATCTGGGCGTCGAGGTTGTTGCAGCTCTTAACGCCATGTCAAGGGCGGTGCCCCTTCCCGCTGAGAGCTGTGTCGCTGTGCCCTCTCCCGATGCCATCAGCGCCCCCCGCCAGGTGGAGGTCGAGAGCCCCCGAAAGCACACGTGAGGCGTCGTGCCCTCAGCCTGGCGGGTCTCCTCTCTTGCTAGGAACATCACAAAAGGTCGATCCCCAGAGACACGTGGAACCTCCTGCTGGATTTTGGAAACATGATTGCAGATGACATGTCCAACTACGACGAGGAAGGTACTGGAAGGGGGCTGCCTCCGGCGGTCACAGCAGCGCTTGCCTGAGGGGGTGGGCTGTTCCTGCCTGGCGGAGACGACTCGCCACAGCAGTGTACTCTGGCGACCTTCACTGGGATGGGCGGAGATAGTCCCCCTCGCTGAAGTCACACAAAGGAAAACAGGGCCTCGAGCCTAGCCGCTCAGCCCGGCACCTCCGCGGGCCCTTCCATGTGCCGCTTCGGCTTACTTGGGGCATCCGCTCACATAGATGCGTCTACACTGCAGTTCCCCGTGCTTAGGATGCCTCTCAGAGCATACCTGCTGTGCACCGGGACACCGCCACGCGAGGAGAGACACGGCCCGAGGCCCCGCTGCCCCCCAAGCCCGCCAGGCCGCAGCCGCCTCTGGGCCCCGGTCGCCTTGCTCCGAGAGCGGCGGTTGCAGGCTGCCCCCCGCGGGGTCCCGGCACGTTTCTCGGCGTCCTCCGCACAGGCCCGCGGCCCCGGCTGAGCAACGCAGGCCCACGGGACCGACACAGGCACAGCCGCCGGAGCCATGGCCACGGTCAGGGAAGCAGGCGAGGCCAAGGTCGGGGAGGCGAGGCCAAGGTCATGGAGGCGAGGCTGAGATCAGGGAGGGGAGGCCGAGAGAGGTGGAGGGGGGAGACCGAGGTCAGGGAGGCGAGGCCAAAACAGGGCAGGGAAGCTCTGCCGGGGCCAGGGAGGCTCATCCAGAGAACAGACCCAGTGGCAGAGGCCCTGGGGCAGCCAGGGAGGCAGCTCCTGCCCCATGTTCTGTCCCCAAGGTGCTGGCCCTCTCTGCTAGGCATGCGCACAGGGACACGAAGCCACATGGCAGCCAGCCGCAGGCCCGTCCACCCCAGCCAGTGTCCACACGGCAGTGCCCACCACCCGCCTTGTGAGGAAAGCACGCCCGCAGTGCACGAGCCGCGTGAGGCCCAAGCCCAGGCTTTGGCGTGCGAGTGTCGGCCGGATGCTGGCAAGGCGCTGGGAGGCGAGGGCGCCCCCTGCCCGGTGTTGATGCATGTGCTTGCCTCCCTGCAGGAGCGTGGCCAGTCCTGATCGACGATTTTGTGGAATACGCACGGCCCGTCGTCACGGGTGGGAAGCGCAGGCCTTTCTAGACAGAGCCGTGCGGACCAGGCTGTGGGTGTTGCGTCTGCAAGGGCTCACCTCGCTGGCTGGGAGTTGCCTGGCCTGTCGTGAAGTCAGGGTGACCGTCTCACTCTGCAGAGGACGGCGGTACAGGCGTGTGGACCCCGCAGGCCAGTCCTCGAGAAATAGCCGCTTTGGAGTTTGGAGATGTGTCCGCATAGCCGTTGCTTTAAGAGAATTCTGCATGACTCTGTTTACAAAATGTGCCATAGAGCCGCTGGCACCGGCGGGGTGCAGGCCCTGCTCACCTGACGAGGTGCGAGCCCGCTGTCAGCCACTCGCCTGCAGAAGTGGGACAGCAGAGAGCAGTGATGGCATCCTCTGTGAGACCTATGTTCTTGCAAGGTCAAGGTCGGAGTGAGGAGGGTCCTGCCCTGAGGATGGTGTCTCTAAGCCTGGTGCCAGGACTCCAGGATTTCTGTTTTTGAATGACCGTTCGCCACGTTTGCCAGACTGTTGTTCTGTTTCTCTAGATGGTCCCCTGAAATCATTTTCCAGCTTTGGACCCCATGACGGCTCACGTGGGACAGCCATGCGGCATGGTCCCAGCAGAGTTTGCGCTAAGCTGCTTACAAGTCCGTGGCCCTAGTTCACTTCCAATAATGTCCTCGAACTTCCCAGGAAGTTTCATAAAGTATGTATTTAAAAGTATGTTTTACTACACTTAAAAAGAGCTTTTTCCATGAAAAGCATTTCTTTGACGGGTGACAGACGTTGACGTGAACGCCCATCTGCAGCGTCTGGAAGGCCCCCACCCAGCACATTGCACACAAGCGAAAACGCACACGGTTGTCCAAACAACCCAGCCCCAAACCTTCGGCTGTGTGAGCCACGACCGTGCCAGGGCCCGTTGTCCCACCGTCTGCCTGGCGGGGCAGGACCCATGGCCTGGCATGGAGGCTGATGTCGTTCTAGACCTCACCGCCTGCACCTACCTCATGTGTGCCGAGACCTCGTGTCACAAGCGTGCCTTTCTGCACCTGCGGTGCCCTCGGGGAGTGGTCAGCCGGGCTGCTGCCCCGGAGGGGAGAGACCACCAGGCAGCCTGGACCCAGTGCGTCCAGCCAGGCCGGGGCGGGATCTGCCCGAGTCTTGGGGAATGCCTGCGGCTGAGGTCTGTGCTCACAGCAGTCGCGCCGCTGCCTCTGAGCCAACGGCCACTGCCGGTGGCAGGCACGTGGGCGGATGGGTGTGGGGGAGACCCAGCCCGCACAGCTCCCCCTGCCTGGCCACAACACCCACCGCGAGCTCTACTTCCAAATCTGCAGGAGGCCGGGCCGTCTCTCCCTTTAGACAACTGCGGTCCTCAGAGAACAAGTGTTGAATGTAGCAAAAACCAGCTTTAATAAAACCTCAAGAATGTCAAAGCATCTCTGGGCTCCCTGGGTTCTTGACACGTAGCTGTTCTGTTCAGAAGAGTTTGTAGAGTTCATACAGTCCTCATGAGCTTACAGAAATCTGCACACCTCTCTGTTTTTGAGATGTAAAGCTCTGAGGGGTGTTGACAGACACTGAATATTTGTGATTGGAGAAAGGCTCTCAAGACATCGTGGCTTCTTCTCTTACTCACACTTGGGCCGTGCATGCTGTGAAACGCTGAGAACAGAGCATTAAAGCAGATTTTGTCTCTGGTGTCCTGTCTCTGCAGTTCTCCGTGGTGGTAGGGACCCCGGCTACCACTGTCAGGGCCCCGTGCTTGGTCCCGGGACGGCCGTAAAGCCCCCCGCCTGGGTAGCCACCAGCACACACGTCCCTTCCCTGCGTCTGGCCTGTGCCCCCAACTGAGCAATCATGTCCCCAGACAGCCTCTATCACGTGGTTTCTTTTTCAGCATCACGCCATGTGCTCAATGCGGCCGTCCATGAGGAAATTCTAGACATCATGTATTCAGGATGTGCGGGAGCGTTGATGGGAACATAAACCAGAGGCAGACCGGAAACCCACCGGCCCCTGGAACAGGCCTGAGAAACACGGCCCCCGACCCTCGCCACGCAGCTGCCCAGAACCGCTGGGAGGACGTCGTCGTCTCTCGCTCTCAGTGGCGCAGCACATGTTGCTGCGTTATGAGAGCTTAATAAAAGCTCCGGTGTAACGTTCCATACGTCTCGGAGCCCAGGCCTCAGAGGCGGGTCAGCTTCCTGCTGGGGTTTGCGGCCGTATCCACGGTTCCTAGTACAAGGCAGGGGCCCTGAGAGTGTTTGCTGAATGAACTACGGCTGGGCTCGTCTCGCCCTCACTCGGGCCCGTGGCACGGAAGCTGCCCCAGCGTTCTGGATGAAGGTTTCCACCTCACTCAGCCAGGAGCTGCAGCTCCTGCAAACCGTGCTGTTCCGCCTAGGAGGGGTGGTGTCTGGATGAAAGGGCCGTCCCCCGAGTCTGTCCTGTCTCGCTGTCTGGGTAGGGAGCCTACAGGCGTCTGCTCTGCTTGCTTGCTTGCTTGCTTTGCTTCTTTACTTTTTCTCTTTCTTTTCTTTTTCTTTTTTTGGAGACAGGCTCTCACTCTGTCGCCCAGGCTGGAGCACAGTGGCACGGTCATGGCTCACCGCAGCCTTGACTTCCTAGGCTGATGCAGTCCTCCCACATCAGCCTCCCAAGTATCTGGGACTACAGGTGTGTGCCGCCACACCCAGCTGATTTTTTTTTTAATTTTTGTAGAGATGAGGTGTCGCTACAAAAGACAGGGTTACTCACATCAGGCTGGTCTCAAACTCTGGGCTCAAGTGATCCTCCTGCCTCGGACTCCTAAAGTGCTGGGATTATAGACCCAGCCGCTGTGCCTGGCCAAGACGTCCTGCTTTTGAAGGACTGTTTGTTTCAGAATCCCAGAGTTGTGCCAGCTGGAGTGAACTCAGAGCCTCGATTTTACCAGCTGACATAATACTGTACGTTTACTTAAATGTGGTGTACTCAAAGCCATTTTATTTCCACCAGAAGAGCTTCCGAGGCCCAGGTGTCACTCCCTCTGGCTCCTCCGGGGTCTGGCACAAGCTGGGTCCCCAGGGCTGGGAGGGAGACATGCAGCCCCCAGCTCCCTGGCCACGGCGAGGCCTGCTGTCGGTGGGGTCGCAAAACAGACTGTTTTCCAAGCTGGTCTCAAGTGAAGAGCCCTGGCTCTCACACTCGGCCTCACCCCGCCTCTCCCTGGGGGCAAACCCCCCTTCATAAACTGGCAGGGAGGTTAGCATTCATGGAACTGAAGGCTGGCATTACAGTAGCCTCCTCGCGAGGCTTTGCGCTCCGCTGACACGTTCGCCGCATTGCACTCCAGAGCCACGCAAGTCGGAGAGACTCTCACTAAGCACTGAGTGGTGAGAAGACATCATCTTTCACACAGGAGCTCGATGTGCTTTTTCCTTTATGCTGAATTTCTAAGTTTTCCTCATAAACACATTTTATAATCAGGAAGAAAAGCTTTCTAGCCCAGGCACGGTGGCTCGGGTTTGTAATCCCAGCATTTGGGAGGCTGAGGCAGGAGGATCTCTTGAGCCCAGGAGTTTGAGACCAGCCTGAGCAATAGAGAGACCTCAACTCTACAAAAAAAATCAAAGAGATTAGCCAGGTGTGGTGGAGTGCACCTGTAATCCCTGCTACTCAGGAGGCTGAGGTGGAAGGATGGCCCAGGAGGTCAAGGCTGTTGAACTGTGACCATCCCCCTGCACTCTAGCCCGGGCGAGGAGTGAGACCCCGACTCAAAAAGTTTTCTAAAACCACTACAGATCAACCTTGTGTCTCTCAGCATGATGCTGAGTGAAAGAAGCCAGACACAAAAGGCCGCACGTTGCACTGACGTGTCTGGAAAAGCTTTTTTAGTAAACAGCAAGACAGTGGGAGGCATGTGCTGGAAGTTCCAAGAAAGGGCAAAACTGGGGAGACAAAGCTAACGGGTTGTTGCCTGGGGACCGCGGGGCTGCAGTCAATGGGGAGGGACCTGGGCGGCGGACATGCCCTGGTGCGGGCAGCGGGTGGCACGCCTGCACATGCGGGCACACGCCGCCGACCCCGGGCAGCTGCCCGCTCCTGCAAGGGGCGGCAAGAGGGGGCTTGCTCTGCCAAGGGAGGCCCGGGGCCTGTAGGGAGGCCAGAGCCTGCCAGACGCCGGGAAGCCGACACCGCCCACGTGGGGGACAGAGGGCTCCTCTCATTGGTGCCACCTGTGGAGACAGACAAGGGGCGCCTGGCAGGACGCGGCAGCTGCACAATGGCCTCTATAAAAGCCAGCGCGCTCAGGCAGCCCGGGAGGGAAGGAGGCCGCAGCCCAGAGGGGAGGAGGCAGGGGCCGCCGAGCCATGGAGCGCTTCCAGGCCGCGATGCTGCTGGCGGCCGCCGGCGACGCGCTCGGCTACAGGAACCTCTGCGCGGAGAACGGTGCACCGGGCGCAGGCGTCCGGGAGGAGCTGCGGCGCTCCGGGGGCCTGGACCGCCTGGTGCTGTCGGCGGACGCGTGGCCGGTCAGTGACAACACCGTCATGCACATGGCCACGGCCCGGGCCCTCACCACAGGTAGGCGACCGCCCTGCCGGGGAGGGGGCCGCTGCGTCCCACGAGCCCAGGGCTTTGAAGGCAGCGACTCCCAGCTGGCGTTGTCACCCGATGCCACCTGATGCTCGGCTCAGTGTCTCCGGGCGACCGCGTTACTCTGCTTTGCAGATAATTATGATCCCGTGTTTACACGGCGACTTCTCACTTGTCTCTGGACAGCGTCCGCTCAGCCTGGCGCCTTCTGCCTCTGAGCGCTCGCTCCTGGGCCGTCGGGGAGGCAGGCGAGGGCGCGGCTATTGTCTGCAGAGATCAAGGCTGATCATCCCAAACTGATTTCAAAGGGGAATAAGATGATTAGCCAGCTGGAAATGTGGACCCATCTAGCCAGTCCCGTTCGGTGACGGCTTCTAAGTTCCAGGGAGTTAAGGCGGGCGTATCATCCGCCCCGTGGGTCAGCTTGGACTAACGAGCTCTAGGAAGTGCCGCGAAATTGATCGGGTGGTCGGACAGACTTTCTTAAAATGCCCTTTAAGCAGTAAATCGGTTTTGGGGTCGAGGTTCTGCATGAGTTTCAGGGGAACGGCCGGGGGCTGAACTCGGAGGGCAGCTGTTCCACGCTGCCTGAGCTCCAAAGTCCATAGGTCTGGACTCTCAAGGCAGGGCTCAGTCTGGGGACAGCAGCGCCGTCGGCGAGGTTCCCCGCGAGCCCCTCATCCGCCCCGCCTGCCGTGCCCGCTTTAGCTCTGCGGTCATGGTGCAGGCATGCTCCAGCTTTGTGGTCGGTCCTTAAATAACCAGGGACAGAGCCGAGCTCCGGCGATAAGATAAAGCCAACAGCTCGCTGACAGCGGGAGGCGCCGCGTCCACACGGCGTGGGTCTACACAGCTCCTGGCTCTGGCTCGGTGCCTCTCTGAGCCGTGATGGCGAGGGGCGCCCAGCTACCCTGCAGGAGCCTGTGGCCAGCACAGGACAGAGCTCTGGCTCACGTGAACCGTACACAGTTGGTGCTCACTCCTGAACCTGGCTTCCTTTGCTTATGTGATGCTGTGTGCACAAGGGTGCCCACGTCCACAAATCCTGCAAGTGTCCTGGTCTCCGTTAGCACTGAGGAGGTGTTTTGTGAATGGCAGCGTCCGCGGTGTGGGGCTGGATCTGTGTGGCCCCCGGAAGGAGACTCGCCTCGGGAGGGGACCCAGCAGGGGAGGGACCAAACACAGGAGGAACCGACTTGGGGGCACCCAACACAGGAAGAACCCAACACGGGGGCCCCAGCATGAGAGGAACCAACATGGGAGGAGCCGACACGGGGAGAGCCCAACACCAGAGGGACCCAGCATGGGAGGGACCCAACATAGAGACACCTGGCACTGGATGCACCAAGCAGGGAGGATGGCCACGCCCGTCTGAGGTTGGGCGACATCTTTGAAGGGATGGCGAGCAGCTTGGCCTGTCCCTAAGGAGGCAGTGAGCCAGGTGTGAGACGTGGGGGCAGAAGCGAGCGTGTTGGTGCCCACCGTGGCCACCAGCGTGGGGGTCAGTCAGGATGACGCAGACCCGAGCGGGGTGAACGTGTCCTCACCTCACGGGGACTGAAGCTGGGCCTCGTCGTTCGGGGCTTCCCCTTCAGACAGCAAGCGTGCCCTACAGGGGCTCCGTGAGCCGTGCTCACCACACGAGGGACCCCGCCACACCCGGTTCCATGCCAGGCACTGCCTCCCGCCCGCCATCCACACACCTGTCCCCCACATTGCCTGTCCTCCACCTGTCCCCGCCGTCCACACACCTGCCCCCGGGGGAACTGCACAGGATGAGGAACTTGGGCAGAGGCTGGGGCACGGCCCAGGCCACGCAGCCACGGAGTGGCTGAGCTTGGACGGGAGCCACAGTCTGGCCGGAGCCTGTGCCCTTACGCCCCGCCCGCCTGGCGCCGCTGTTTGCCACGAGGGCTTCGGCCATGGGGCGGGTGAGGCCCTCCACGCGTTTGGCCACAGGCAGGCTGTGAGAGTGGAACACATCTTCACTCATGGGTCCCTGCCCTACGGGCTGCGGGCTCTGCTCCCGGAGTGCACTTGACCCCGTGGCCCGGCGAGGCTGCCGGTGTCCTGCCTCTAGGTGTGTCTGGGAACTGGGCGCAGGAGCAGATGGTGGCCAGGAGTGACAGCCCGACATTCTCCAAGATACGAGTGCACCGACGTACATAGATTTGTGAGCCAGGCGTTCATGCCTAGTGCACTGTCATGAAGTCACTCAGCAGGCATCCAGTGGGCGTGCCTGTGCCAGTCTTGGGAGGGCATGGCCCATCTTGGAGCCTGGCCTCACCTGGGCTGTGTGCCGGCTGTGCCCGCTGTGCCCCCACCTGCCCGCTGAGGAGCCGGGAAGCGGCTCTCCCTCTGAGCCTCCCTCTCTCAGGCTCCGTGGGAATGACACGGGGCGACCCTGTCGGGCGTGCAGAGGCACCAACAGGCGCACACTGGAGGGGCTCGTCTGGTGCAGCTGCGGCATCAAGCCGCCCATGGCGCTGTCCCGGCAGAGAGGACGGGGTGTGCCAGCCGTAGGGTCACGTGTCCCGGCCTGTCCCCCGCCCACTCCGTGGCCCCATCATGGCACGCAGGGCTCTGCATGGGGCAGGGACCCTCGGGGCAGCTGAGCCTGCCACGAGCCGCCTGACTGGTGATCTGCCTTTTCTACCTCCTCAAAGATAGAGGCGGGGCCTGGCTATGTGGCCCAGGCTGGTCACAAACTCCTGGCCTCCAGGGATCCTCCCACCTCAGCCTCCCAAAGCCTGGGATTACGGGCCTGAGCCACCGTGCCTGTCTTCTCCTTGGTGTGGCGTCCGCTGGGAGCCGGCGGCAGCTTCCTCACTGCCCTGTCGCTGGGGTGGGGGCAGGGCGAGCCGGGCAGCCCCCTGGCAGAGCGACCCTGGGGCGGTGGAGCGTGGCTCCTCGGCCCAAGCCTGCTTCCAGTTACGCTCTAGTCTCTGGCCCCAGAGGAAGTGAATTGCTCTGGGACCCGGGAGGCCAGCTTGCTCATGGAGGGCTGAGTTTGGCCTCTGGGCGCTGAAGGTGGGGGTCTGCGGGCCGGCACGTGGCAGCCCCAGAAGGCTGGGCGGGGCAAGTGCGGGTCACCCAACGGGGGTGACTGACAAGCCAACCCCTCCCACGAGGATCACGGGCCCAGGTCTCCCGCGTCCTCCCCACCCCACTCAGACCAGGATGGCTCCGTGCGTGGGACAGTACCGGGTGGGTCAGCGGGGACCACGCCTCCCAGGACGGCCGGGCTTGTCAGTCCCTGCCGAGCGGGTCGGGGACGTGAGGGGCATCACACTGTCCTTGTCACCCGCCCTCTCTCTGGTGTTTGCCACGGGCCCGGTCTCCAGGCCCCACACTTGACTCCTGACCGTGTGGCTGGAGGGCTCCGGCCAGCCGGTGAAAGGCCTCTGGGTTCCCAGGGCCTGCCTGCCCCAGGAAAGCTGGGCCAGGCCTCCTCCCCCATCCCAAAGTGGGGGCACACCCCAAGGCAGCATGGGCAGAGGGTCTCCCAGGGTGGCCCACAAGCCTTGAAAGTGACTTCAGAATAAAAGTGACTTGGGGGGTTAAGAGGCCCCGAGGAGGCCCCCTCACCCACCTCACCGGAGTTACGCCCCGCCTGTCATAGCCTGTCCTGGCATGGCCAGGTACCCAGACCCCGATTTTAAAGGCTGTGTGGACTGTCTCCTCCATGCTCGAGGTCACTTAACCACAGAACCGCTCAGGCTTTGCAGCTACAGGACTGGACACAGTGGCTCATGCCTGTGTCCCAGCACTTTGGGAGGCCGGGGAGGGAGGATCGCTTGAGGCCGGGAGCAACGTAGCGAGACTCATCTGTGCAAAAACTGCAAAATTTGAAAATCACCTGAGGATAATGGCCCTTGTAGTCCCAGCCTCTCGGGAGGCAGAGGTGGGAGGATCACCTGAGCCCAGGAGTTTGAGGCTGCAGTGAGCCATGATCACACCAGGGTGACAGCGAGACCCTGTCTCACAAAAGCAAAAACTGCCTTTACCGGCACTGGCCCTGGGCCTGGCCCTGGGCAGCACATGTGTGTCTGCAAGCCTCACTGAGCCTTGTGTGGGGAACTGGCATGGCTGTGGGGTCCCATGGGCCGTCCGCGGAGCAGGCTGTCGAGGGCGAACGTCTGGGGTCTGCAGCTCCGTCTGTGCTCGGGCCCCAGGGTCTCTGAGGATTCGAGCCCACACTCGCCCCCAGAATGCCATTCGTGGCACTTGTCCCATGTGACGTCGCCGTCCCTGTGCACACAGGTTTCCCGGAGCTGGGGTGGGAGAGTCGCCCAGCGTCTCCACACAGCCCAGTGGGCTGTCCAGCTCACTCTCACGTGGGTAGAATGAGTGAGGAGCCTGCGTTCTTCTAGATTCCCACAAGTCACGAAAATTGTAGCCACAAACCTGCTGGGTGCCATGGCTCATCATGCCCGACATCAGAGCACTTTGGGAGGCGGAAGTGGGAGGATCTCCTGAGCCCAGGAAGTCGAGGCTGCGGTGAGCCGTGATGGCTGCACTCCAGCCTGGGCGAGCGGGAGACCCTGTCTCTCCACAATGTTGAGAACCGTGATGTCTGAGGTGGCAAAGAAGTCGGAAGTGCCCGCTGTCCGGCGTCGGGTTCCCAGGTGGCCCAGGCCGTGTGCCGGTGTCCTCCCGCTCCCTGCCTGGCCTGCCTCCTCCCGCCGCCCCTGTCCCCTGTCCCCTGAGTCTGTCCGGCCGGGGGAGGCCTCGCCGCCCGGTCGCTCTGACATCTGCCTCCCTTTCTCCCCAGACTACTGGTGCCTGGACGACCTGTACCGGGAGATGGTGAGGTGCTACGTGGAGGTCATCGAGAAGCTTCCAGAACGCCGGCCGGACCCCGCGACCGTGGAAGGCTGCTCCCAGCTGAAGCCCGATAACTACCTGCTGGCCTGGCACACGCCCTTCAACGAAAAGGGTCAGGCACAGCCTTTCTTCCCCCCGTAAACTGCCTTCGGGGACCCCGTGGGCACCAGCCTGCCCGTCAGGTCGCCAGCACGGGGGATGACTCGGTGGCCAGGGCTCCTGCCTGGGCCGTGTCGTCTCCCGGGCCGGCCCTGCCGAGGTCCATGCAAGTTGACAGTGGCCGGGTTCCTGCCTGGGGCGTGTGTCTCCCGGGCCGGCCCTGCCGTGGCCCGCGTGAGCCGATGGTGGCCAGGGTTCCTGTCACGGGGCGTGGACCCCTCCGGGCCAGCCCTGCTGCGGCATCCGATCAGCGCCCATCGGTGTGGCCCTGCCTCCCGCGGCGTTTTGTCATTCCGTGCCTGGTCTGTCTTAAGGACGGTCTCCCTTTCAGTCTTTGTGCCAGCACTTCAGGGGCACACGCACTGCCCCGCCAGTGTCTCTGCTTGCCTGGCTGCGCCGCGGGGGGCAGGGCTCCGGGGCCTGGGTCTCCGCCTCCAGAGAGCCTCCGCTCCTGCGTGCGCTCGTCTCAAAGGGCCGCGCTCTCGCCCGTCCCGCCCCGCCCGCGTCCGCGGTGCTCGTCCTGGGGGTGGGGTCCTGCCCTCCGCGCTCACCCCCACGGGCGGCGAGGCCGCCTGGCTGCCGGGCTCAGCCCCACTCTGTGTGGAATTCCAGGCTGGAGCCCTGGCCCGCCGCGTACGCCATGCTGAGCGGGCCGGCCTTTGCAGTGGGCCAGCCCCTGTCACACACGGAAGCCGCTCGCCGGCGTCAGGCGGGCTGACGCTCGCGCTTCTCCGCTTGCTTAGCTCACTCGCGCTTCCGACCGCCGTCATACCTTAATGTCTGCAATCCGGATGGCATTCTTCACAAGATTTTAATTTGGGGGCACGTTGGAGTGCGGAAAATGCAAGCACGCGCAAGCACAGAGAGGAGTCTCTGCGCTCGCCGTGCCATCTGGGGTGGCAGAAGGGCACGTCCACCTCCCGGCCACCCGGGGATGGGAGCCAGGCCGGTCGAGTCCGTGTGCCGCTCCCTGCTGGGCCCAGGCTGATCTGAGGTAACCCAGACATCACATCCATCCACCACAAACATCGCCACCGGGGTCACTAGGAGACAAGACGGCCCTTTAAAAATATCAGCCGGGCGTGGTGGCTGCACCTGTCATCCCAGCACTTTGGGAGGCTGAGGAGGGAGGATGACTTGAGCCCAAGATTTCGAGACCAACCTGGGCAACACAGCAAGTCTCACCTCTACAGAAAAATCAAAAAATTGCCTGGGGGTGTTGGCAGGCACCCGTAGTCCCAGCTCTTCAGGAGGCTTTGGTGGGAGGATTGCTTGAGCCCAAGATTTCAAAACCAGCCTGGGCAACATAGAAAGATCTCGTTGCTACCAAAAAAATAAAAATACTAGTTGGGCGTGGTGACTCATGCCTGTAATCTCAGCTTCGCAGGAGGCTGAGGTGAAAGGATCGCCTGAGCCCAGGAGGTCAAGGCTGCAGGGGCTGTGTTTGTGCCCCTGCACTCCAGCCTGGGCGACAGAGTGAGACCCTGACTCAAACAATAACAAAATAACCACAACTTAATCCTATCTTAAAAACTGATAACATTTTGACATCATCAAGCATTCAGTCCATGTTAAAGTTTCCTTTTGGCCTGACCTTTTTGTCACATGATCTTACCACCTTATTCACATACGCGTTTTTATTTTTCTGTGCTCTGGCTTTTGTGCATTGCAGTGTCATTGTGTTTCTGGATCGGGCACGGATTTTTAGCGTCGCATCGAAAGCTGCCTTTGGCACTGTCGTGGTCTCTACTGTGACCTCCTGGTGCCATGTGGGGCCTCCCACCCAGGAGAGAGGGTGTGTGGGCCCTGCCCAGTTCCCCGCCTGACGCGTGTTCAGCTGTGAACCTTGTGTCTGTCAAGCTGGGACTCTCGTCACCGGTAGCAGGAGGAAGTGGGAAGCTGGGGAGAATCCCTCCTCCACACACAGCCCCAAAGCAGAGGTCTGAGGCCAAGGCAGGAGGCCGCTGCTTGGGCCCAGGAGGTCGAGTCCAGCCGTCGCCCACGCCACGGCTTCTCCAGGCTGGGCACTAGGCGAAGCCGACACGCCCAGGCTTCCCTGTGAAACGTGGGCTCGATCCCTGAGCCGCCTGGCCGCCTTCCTCCTGCCTGGACGCATCCCTTGTAGAGGGGCGCGTGGGGACTCCAAGTGACCCTTCCTCAGCCTGTGCTGCTTCCCTCCTGATGAGTCATCGTGGGTCCTGTCAATGGACACCAAGGACTTGGGAAGGACACACGGAGGAAAGGTGACATGCCATAAATAACAGTAACTCAGCATCACTTAAAAGCAGCTGGAGTTTCCCGTCCCCACAATAATGTTGACGTTGGAGCTGGTGTCACTGTCCCCGTCTCCCATGAAAGTCAACCCAGGCTTGAGGATGAGAACGACTTTCCCGAGATCACCCTCGTGGCCCAGTGCCGCGCTGACAGGTCCTGCCACGTGCGAGCCTCTGCACGGCCTCCCTCACCTCGTGCCTCCGCCCCGCGCGGTGGGTCTGCTGCTGTCCCCACCCGACACCCACGGAGCCCAAGTAACTCGCTGAGGCCCCACGAAGCCACAGGAGGAACTGGGACCCGACCCGGGCAGCCGGCCTCTCGAGCAGACGATTCCGTGAGAATCAGGAGGGCCTTCTCCGGAGTCCTCTTCCGGGGAAACTGGAGCTGAGACCATAGGGGCAACTTGCGGACCGTAACACGACGGACAGAAGGTGGAGAGCTGGGGTCGAGCCAGGTCCTAAGGGTCGAGACTAGCTTGCGTCTGCGTCGCTTTGCCACGTCTCCGAAGCCACCCGCGCGTGTCGGGGCACTTAAGACCGCAGCGCTGGCCTGGACATCCACCCAGCACTGAGTACGCAGTCGCAAGGCCCGGGTCCGTGTTCTCCCATCTTCCCCTCCGGCACGTGTCCCATGCTTGGCACATAGTAAGTGCTCCTTGAAAGTGTTTTCGGGAAGTGACTTACTCTGCAGGTGGAGATTCGTGGGCTCGGCGCCGTGCACACAGCTGGACACACATCGGGGGCGGGTGGAACCGAAGCCCAGGCCTCCTGGCCCTACAGGTCTCGGCCATGTGGCTGGAACCCAGCAGCCCTGCATCCACAGGGCTCCGGAGTCTCATTCCAGAGCGGCCCAAGCCCATCTCAAACTCAGCATGGAGTGAGTTGGATGGTGGGCTCAGGAGAGAAAAGGGACATGGCTTTCTGCCAGAAGAGCACTTTCTAAAACAACACTATGGCCACTCCAAAAATGGCACACCTTCGCTCTAGAAACTCTGGAGGATGCAGCAGTGTGTAACGGAGACGCAGCCCCTAAAGGCACCAGACGTGACCGCCGTGAGCCTCTCGCTACGGATTCTGGTGTCTCCATCTTTCTGTGCAGACGTGGTGGCGAGTATATCCACACACGCTCACGCTTGTCAAATGGAGTGACAGGACCTGGAGAACAGACGAAATGTGGGAGATGCTGGTGTTTAAGACACTGGGGCCGGGCTCGGTGGCTCAGCCTGTCATCCCAGCACTTTGGGAGGCCAAGGTGAGCGGATTGCCTGAGCCCGCAGGTTCAAGACCCACCTGGGCAACTTGGCGAGACCTCATCTCTACAATAAATAAAAAAGGAGCCGGGCGTGGTAGCGCGCGCCTGTAGTTCCAGGTACTCGGAAGGCTGAGGCAGAAGGATCGCCGGAGCCCAGCAGGTGAGGCTGCGGAGGCCGGGAGCAGCCACTGCACTCCAGTCCGAGCGACAGAGTGAGACTCCAACTCAAAAAATAAAAAAAAGACACTGGACGTCAGGCAACGAGTGATAGCGGCCCCCAAGCTATGAGCCCTGCTTACAACTTACCACCTCGAGAGCATTCCCAAGTCACCATGGTGCAGGGACGGGCACTGAGGCCGTGAGCCGGCCCAGGTGAGGAGACGGAGCTGGGAGTCCAGGGAGACTGAGGCAGGAGGCGTCCACAGTACAGAGGAGAGGGCCATGGAAGCCAGGCTGGTAAGGAAGCCGCCGAGGCTGGGGAAGGTACCCAGAGGGTCAGAGGAGCCACGTCCTGTTCCTCCCAGGCTGCCTGTGAGCCTCCTGGCTCACAGGGACCGGCCAGGAGCATGTTCAGAAGGGCCATGCTGTGCTCCCAGGACATCAACCTCTGTGCTGGGCCTCCCAGGGCAAGACCCCGAGGGCAAACGATCTCCAGGTAAATTAACTGCACCCCCTACAAAGCTCAAAAACACTTCCAGGAGAACAAACGTGTCCAGGACTCAACAAAGCAGCACCCGCCAGGCCTGGCGCTCAGTCGCTGTCGCCGGCACGAAGGAAGCAGGAAGTGCGGTCCGTGGGGCCAGGCCAGCGCAGCCGCGGAGACCCGACTCGGATGCTGGAATCAGCAGTGGGGACGGAAGACAGCGGGTGCTGCGTGCGTCCAGGAAGGTACAGGAGGTGCGGAAGGCGCGAGAGACCCGAACCACCTCCCCGGAGGCAAAAGCTAGAGTGTCTGAGCTGAAAACTGCACCAGCTGAGAGTAGCAGCCGATTAGACATCGCAAAGACAAGACTTGTGAATCAAAAGGTGGAGCAGTAGCAACTATTCAAGGCTGGGCATGGTGGCTCACGCCTACAATCCCAGCACTTTGGGAGACCGAGGTGAGAGGATTGCTGGCGCCCATGGGTTCGAGACCAGCCTGGGCAACTTGGCAAGACTTCATCTCTACAATAAGCCAACAAATTAGCTGGGTGTAGTGGTGCATGCCTGTCGTTCCAACTACGTGGAAGGCTGAGGCAGAAGGATCACCTGAGTCCAGCAGGTTGAGGCTGTGGTAGCTGTGAGGGTGCCACTGCACTCTGGCCTGGGAAACAGGATGAGAGCTCCAACTCAAAAAAAGGAAGGAAAACAGAAACAGAAGGAATCTGACATGTGATGGACGCCCGCTGACCTTGGCCGGCAAAGAGCCACCTCCCCGGTGTCTCCGGATCCCCAAGGCGAGTGGGACGGCAGCAACAACCCTCAGAGAAGTCGCACACAGACGCTTCGGACTCGATGAACACGCTTAACTCATAGATCCAAGGAGGCGCCAGAAGCCTGAGGAAGATGGCACCAAGGCACAGAGTAGCCAAGCTGCTCAGTGCAGACACTAAAGAGAGCCTTGCAAAAGCAGCTGGCGGGAAAACGCACGTCACAGCAGGGCCGCGAGCCCAGGGCGACAGCAGCCCTCCTGCCGAAGGAATGTACACACGAGACGGGGCGCCACGCCCCAAGGCCCGGAAGAGCCCACTCCGGCCCGGAGCTCTGCTCCCAGAGAAAAGATCTGTCGGAAATCAAGGCTCAGTCGCCGTCTCCAGTCAGACGGAAGCTGGAGGAACTGGCCACCAGCAGAGTCACTACAGGAATGGCTGACGGGCACCACGGGGCAGAAGGAAAACAGCCTCCGAGGCAAATGCAGGTTCCTCCGGGACCAGGAGCTGCGATGAGGCCCTGCGGGCGACAGGGAAGGCCTCTGGTGCTGTCATGTGAACACCCCGGGAGGTCAGGACGTCAGCGTGTGACAGCCATGTGTCGTAAGCACAGTGCGTGACCGCAGTATCAGGGCCCAGAGGGAGAGAGGTGGACATGTAGGACCATGAGACTCCAGTATGCGGGAGGTGGTGTGACGTCACACGGTGGTGACTGTGGTGAGCCCCAGATGGACTCCGTGCACCCTAGAGAGGCCCCCAAGGACCAGGACAGTCACCACTCGCCAGCCAACAAGGCAGACGAAGCACAATCATTTAAAAACCGTCAACTAGCCGGGCTCGGTGGCTCAGCCCGTAATCCCGCACTTTGGGAGGCTGAGGTGAGTGAATTGCCTAAGCCCGCGGGTTCGAGACCCACCTGGGCAACTTGGCGAGACCTCATCTCTACAATAAATAAAAAAAGTTAGCCGGGTGTGGCAACGTGCACCTGTAGTTCCAGCCACTCGGAAGGCCGAGGCGGGAGGATCGCCGGAGCCCAGCAGGTCGAGGCCGAAGTGGCTGGGAGCGGCCACTGCACTCTAGTCTGGGCCACTGAGTGAGACTGCAACTCAAAAAAAAAAACCAAAAGGCAAAACAAAATAAAAACCGTCAACCAGAAGCAGCATGAAAGAGGGAGGGGCACCGATAACCAGGGGAACACACAGGAAGACGCAAACCAGAAGGCGAGAGGCCGTCTCAGCCACAGCGACGGTGATGTCACATGCGAAGAGGCCGAGGGCCCCACAGACAGGCGGGGCTGTCAGACTAGATACGGAAGCACGTCCCACCTGCATGCTGCTCACGAGAAATGCGCTTCAGCTAGAATGACGCCGATAGGTTAGAGGTAAGAAAGACGGAAGCTGGGCGTGGCGGCTCACACCCGTAATCCCAGCACTTTGGTAGTCAGAGGTGAGAGGATTGCCTGAGCCATCGGGTTTGGGACCAGCCTGGGCAACTTGGCGAGACCTTATCCCTACCATAAATCAAAAAAAAAAAAATTTAGCTGAGCATGGTGGCACATGCCTGAGGTTCCAGCTACTTGGAAGTCTGAGGCGGAAGGATCACCTGATCACAGCAGGTTGAGGCTGCGGTGGCCGTGAGCGTGCCCCTGCCCTCCAGCCTGGATGACAGAGGGAGACTCCGTCCGACAAAACAAAACTTATCGCAAATGTCATGTTGTCAGAGATGGAATGGGGCAAAAGTCTAAACTCTGGCATTTTCCTTCCACACAGGGTCGGGATTCGGCGCGGCCACAAAAGCCATGTGCATCGGCCTGCGCTACTGGAAACCCGCGCGGCTGGAGACCCTCATCGAGGTCAGCATCGAGTGCGGCAGGATGACCCACAACCACCCCACAGGTACGAGGCGTGGACGCGCATGGCCCTGCCGGGGCCCGACCGCGTCGCCTCCGGCGAGCGTGTGGGCACTTGGAGTGGCTTACCTGCTGGCGTGGGTGTGTTTAATCTTCAGCTTTGCCAGGTTCTGTTTTCAACCTTAAAGCGGGATTAGTCATTCACGTGGTGGAGAGGGAAGAAGTTGGGCAGAGAGAAAACTCACGCCGGGTTTTCGTTTGGCTGGGGAGGCTTTTTGGAGACGGGGTCTCGCTAGGCTGCCCAGGCTGGTCTCCACCTCCGGGCTCACCAATCTCCGGCCGGACACCCCCTGACGAGCGCCTCCACGTGGCCGGCGAGGGGGGCCGGTGGCTCTCTGCCTCTGTCCTCCCCACAGCCCGCAAAGGGAAACGGGCTCAGGACGGCTGGCGGGAGGCCGCAACGCCCGGCCACCGGCTGGGCCCAGAAAGGCCAGGAGGAGGTGCCCACGGGGCTCTCGTCGCAAAGAGGCAAAAGCGGCTCACGGGTCTCCATCTGTCGTCAGCCCCGAGTCCCAGCCGGGCCGGCCAACACACACCACCCCGTCCCGGGCTCGGCCCGCGGCTACTGCTGTTCGGGCTCAGGGTCACCTTCGGTGTCTGCCATGACGGGCGCCGCCCGCCCCCGGGGCAGGGCCACGCCCTGCGAGAGCTGCTGCACGCTGGGTGACGCGCCGTCTCTCCCTCCCACCCCCCAGGCTTCCTGGGGTCCCTGTGCACGGCCCTGTTCGTGTCGTACGCCGCCCAAGGGAAGCCGCCCGTGCAGTGGGGGCGGGACATGCTGCGAACGGTGCCGCTGGCCGAGGAGTATTGCCGGAAGACCATCCGGCACATGGCAGGTGAGCCCCGCCCCCGGTCCTGTCTGCCCCACCCCGCCCTGCCCCGGGAGAGTGTGGCCAACTCACATGCAAGCGGGGCAGCCGGCCCTGCCCAGTCCGAGGCACCATCCCCCCCGGGAGCACCGAGGGAGCCCCGGCCGGCCCTGCCAGAGCCAGCCTGCCAGGAGGCCACCTGCCCCGGGGCTGTCTATCTCTGCCTGGCCTGGGAGGGGTATGTCTCTGCCCCGGGACAGGGACCTGCACCTGCCCAGGACATCATGCCCGGAGCCTGAGTCACCAGCAACTCAGCGCTGGGCTGTGAGGAAGCCCCACCGCGGGTCCAGAGGGAGTCCTCCTTCCGAGAGTTGGGCGGATGGTCGCCAGAGCTCGACCCCTCCCAGGGGGATAGAGTGGACGTGGGGACAGCAGGGACAGGGCTGGGAAGTCCGCGGCTCTCCAGCGCATTCTCCACCCCACGGGAGGGGCTGTCAGCCCTAAGAGCAGGGGCTGCCAGTGGACGCAGGCAGCTCCGCGCCTCTGTGGCCTTCGGCTGTTGAGGGATTTTTCTTTCTTTTCTCTTTTTTGAGTTGGAATCTCACTCTGTCGCCCAGACTGGAGTGCAGTGGCCGCTCCCGGCCACCGCAGCCTCGACCTGCTGGGCTCCAGCGATCCTTCTGCCTCAGCCTTCCGAGTAGCCGGAATTACAGACATGCGCTACCACGCCCGGCTGATTTTCTGATTTATTGTAGAGATGAGGTCTCGCTGCCCAGGCGGGTCTCGAACCCGTGGGCTTAGACAATCCACTCCCCTCAGCCTCCCAAAGGCATGGGATGACAGGCTGAGCCACCGAGCCCGGCTGAGGGATTTTTCTAAAGGGAGTTATCTGTGGTGTCCCAGAGGGGAGGGAGGACCGGAACGGGGCGTTGAGGTTGCTTGTTTTCAAGACACCTGTGGCTGAGGTCTTCCTGAAGCCAAAATCCAGGGGACACCTGGGTGCTGGAGTGTCCGTGGGGTGTCCAGCACCTCTTTCTGCGGGAATGAGGGCGGGGACGCCTGCCTGGACGCAGCTCTGGCCACACTCAGCCACGAGGCCCCTGGGAACAAGGAACCTCTGTGTTCACGGAAAGTCAGTGTCTCCTTGAGTAGCTTGTCCATGTCGCCTCACAGTCAGCCAGGCTGCCCCAGGGAGCTTGGTGGCGGAACACAGCTACCAGCACCACACTGGAGCTATTTTCACTGGTGTGGCCGTAACCACCTCTTGGCTCCTCTGTCTCAGGTGCTCAGGCGTCCACGGCATGGGGGCCGGGGTGGCTGGCTGGGCGCCCAGGCGCCTCCCTAACCCAGGTGGGGTCCCCTCACCTCGCCTGGAAGAGACAGGGGCAGGATACTGGGGCATGGGAGGATGCCATCCCTGAGCTCACCTCACAGCAGTGGATGCTGTCCCAGGACTCAAAACCCAAAGCCGTGTTCCTCCAAGTGGGACGAGCCGTGAGTCCCAGGGCAGGAGAGGTCGCCGGTCGGCGGTTCTGAAACTTCGTTCTTTCCCCTGGGGACTCGAAGGCACACAGGCCGGGCCCAGGCTCTGAGGAACAAACCTGAAAGTAAATCTGTTGTGCTCAGCTCGGAGCTGCATGATTTCCTTTGACACAGAACCCTTGCTTCAGAACCTAAAATCATGCAGAGAAAGAACCATTCCACAGGGCCCTCTGAGATCCTGCCCTGGGGTCTCTGGACCAGCCACAAGCAAACTTCCTCCGTAGCCCGTGAGGATATCTGCTTCCACAGACTGGCCAACCGTGGCTTGGGGAGAGGCAGGGCTGGGAGTCCATATCACGCCACGGCTGGACTGGGTCGGGAGCCTCAGTCCCCGCAGGGTTCGTGGACCCTCACCCTTCAACCTCTGCCCTCTGCCTCCATGACTTTCACTTTTGACCTTATTTCCCTGACCCCTAAGTGGGCCAGGGCTACCGGGGACCTCATCCCAGGACGAGTCCAGGCCCCTCCTGGCAGCTGGAGGTTGCAGAGGCCCGGAGAGACCGACGGAGGCCGAGCACCTGCTGTCGACTCCCGGCCACAGGGCTGCCAGGAGGGGCCTAGACCGGTCCTGGGACAAGGCCCCAGGTCGCCCCTGGACTCACGGGCTCTGGAAATGTAGGTCTGACTTGGTCTTACAGACCCACTTAGGGTTTTGTTCAGGGAAATAAGGTCACATGCCAGCATTTTCATAATTCTGGCACAGTCACCAAGTCATTTCTCCAGGGCAGGTGCTCAGGGGCTGCACGCGACTGCAGTAGCTGGGGAGGGTATTGCCTGCCTCCCCTCCCTCCCTGCACCCACCCAGTTCCCACCCACCCCACTCCTCAGCTGGATGCCCTTGAGTTCAACTCCCCCTGTTCTTGTTTAGAATACCAGGAGCACTGGTTTTACTTTGAAGCTAAATGGCAGTTTTATTTGGAGGAGAGAAAAATCAGTGAAGACTCAGAAAATAAAGCCATCTTTCCTGACAATTATAATGCAGAGGAGAGGGACAAGGTAAGC
>NW_007016072.1:0-2339 GCF_000164805.1 Carlito syrichta
ATTGTTCCCAAGCCCATTGGCAGAATGGGACCCTAATTATTCACATTAAGAGCAGAGTTGGTTCAAAACTGAAGATGAAAACTGTCTCCCGGGCAGATGGTGGAAATTGAAAGATGGGTGAGTCAGTGTCCTGGAAGCTTTGATCCCAACTTTCGCCAAGCAGTTTCATCAGGAAACTCATATGGGTCAGATTGTTCTTGAAACCACGTTAGGCTGCCCCTTTGACATTACCCAACTCTCCAGCATAGCCCATACAATATGTGAGCAATGTGAAGCATGTGCCCAAAATAACCTGCGGCGGAGGCCTGAGATCACTCCAGGCATACAGTGTTGGAGGAGCCCCATTCAAACACATCGTTGTGGATTTCACTGAGCTTCCCCAGGTCTGAGGCTGCAAATATCTGTTAATTTTTGTATGTTCTTTCTCAGGTTGGGTAGAGGCCCTCCCTACCTGCACCAATAAGGCACATGAAGCAGCACTGCTGCTTCTAAAGGAAATCATTCCCTGATTTGGAATCCCAATCACCATAGGGTCCCATAATGGGCCAGCTTTTGTAGCTGAGGTAATCCAACCAGTGGCAAGGGGTTTAGGAATCACATGGAAGTTACACACTGCTTATCACCCTCAGAGTTCCAAAAAGGTGGAATGGATGAACCGGAAGTTGCAATTAAGTAAACTATGTCAGGAAACCCACTTGTGGTGAGATCAGCTGTTGCCCCTGCTTTGCTAAGAATCAGGTCAAGTCCCACTAAACAGACAGGGTTCTCCCCTTTTGAAATTATTTGCAGGCATCCTCCCTCCATTATTAAGGTTATAAGGGGGCATTTAAAGGAAGTGGGTAACCTTGCTTTGAGGAAACAAATGCAGGCTCCAGGCTCAGCTCTCACTGCTATGCATCATTGGGTCAGAGAGTGGTTGCCTGTAAGTTTAACCACAGACGCTCACCCCTTTAAGCCGGAGGATGCGTATGGATAAAGGAATGGAATATCCAGCCCTTAAAACTCCTTTGGAGAGGTCCATTTACTGTCATTTTGTCTACCCCCACTGCAATAAAGGTAGCAGAGGTGGGCCCCCGGATTCATCACAACAGAGTGAAACTGGCCTTCCAAGACTGGGAATGCACTTCTGATCCGTGCGTGCTGGGATAGCTGACTATCCAAAGAAAGCAAGCTGCAACCCCAAGACCCTAGAGGGCAACAATCCTGCTTTAGTCACTCCAGAAGCTGACTAATCTACACACAGCAGAAGCCTGAGGAGTCGACCATCTGACAAGCAAATAAACGAATTATGTCTTATTCGAATGCAATATCATCCTTTGCTAGTGTTTGGTGTTGTGATTCTTGCCTTGGCTTTCGCTGCAGGTTGGGCAATGGTCACTCCAGATGGTTGCACCTATGGAGAGAGGTTACTAATAGCATTATTTTACCTCTTTTGGACAGGATGTTTTACCACCATTAATTGCTTCTAGCCAGGGGTCCTTTTGTTAATTTGGGTCCCTATCTGGTAAAGTAGGCAGGTGATACCGCATAATAGGTTGAACTGCAGCAGCCAGGATGTACACGCAACTTGTAAAAATTCTATTGGGACTACTTACATGTGTCCCCTTAAACACCTGGTTCCACCCACCATGTAACAATTGCATAGAGAAAATTTTCTACCAGGGACGGTGGCAGTTGGCCTTCAACGCATATTCCCACCAGCCAGTAACCTGTTACACTAGTGCTTCCCTCTGTACTGATGGAGGTCAAACCTACTGGATGGAATGGGTATGTGGCAGGGTATGTGGCAAACCAGGTTGGTAATTAATCTTTGGTTGGGCCTGCTGGACTTATCTTGGGCAGATAGGTTCCTCAGATGGGCGAGACCTCCAAGACAATGCTCAAGTTCAACTAGTCAAAGAAATTGTACGGCGAGTGGCAGAATAGCTAGCCCCAAAACCGTCACCACCAAAGCAGCCCAGACCAATTTATGATCCACTAAAAAAAGGAATTGGGCCAAGACCTAAAACTCCCTACCATAGGAAAAAGTTTTTTTTATAGATTTGACTGAAGGAACTGTCCATGAACTCAATGTTGCCAACTGTTGGGTCTGTGAGGGGGCCCTCATGAGTGAAGAATGGCCCTCAAAAGGGAACAGTTTAAATGCTTACCAATTCCTCCAGTGGAATCATTTAATAGTTGCTCCAGAGTATGACCGGCCCCAAAGTTGGATCCTTATCTCTGAGGTAATTGGGGAAGAATGTATTAGATGGACAGGGCACACTAACACAAAATGGGTGGTGGAAATCCCCTATAAGAGAGTATTGTCCTGGAACTGTATCACCTTGACCTGGTGGCCA
>NW_007016073.1:0-1760 GCF_000164805.1 Carlito syrichta
CCTGGCTAATTTTTTGATTTTTTTTTTTGTGAAGATGATGTCTTGCTCTGTTGCCGAGGCTGATCTTGAACTCCTGGGCTCTGGCAATCCTCTTACCTCAGCCTCCCAAAGTGCTGGGATTACAGGTGTGAGTCACTGTCCAGGCCAGGTTTTTCATTTTTTAAAAATAAAATTTGAAAAGTTAGTATTTGTTGTGGTGGACATGGAAATACATTGCCCATATCTACCTTCAAGGAAGGATTTGCTTTCCAGCTGTGGAGTATAATTCACACACACCTCTATCCGTCGGCTACTTCAGAATTTGCTTGAGCTGCACAGAACTGCCTCATCTCAAGTCACAC
This sequence comes from Carlito syrichta, assembly GCF_000164805.1. Lineage (NCBI taxonomy): Eukaryota > Metazoa > Chordata > Mammalia > Primates > Tarsiidae > Carlito > Carlito syrichta. Next base: position 342 of record NW_007016073.1, read on the forward strand.
CCTTTCCAAGACAACCTGCATCCAGTGACTGAGTTAGGTGGGGGCATAAAGGCGTGGCTATTTCACCCAGTGGGGGAAGTGCTACATTCTGACTGGCAATATTTGCTCCAGAGCTCTTTGCCATGTTGACCAAACCTTTGTCAGGCCTGCATCACAGTCCAACTATTTCCCTATCTGCTTTCTCAATCTTTTCTTCACAGGTATTGATCTTTGCTAAATATATTGCTCCTCAAACTCTATCTCAGCATCTGCTTTCAGAGAACCTAACTGGTGGTGGTTGGTAAAAGGAGTTGTCTGAAAACTCAAGTGTTAAGATTGGGTTTTGGAGCTAAGTGACTCATTGCCTGTCTGGCAAAGAGGATCCTATTTCTTGTGGTGGGTAGAGCACAGGTAGCCCCTGGCACTTGCTACAACTCATCAGTGGTGATTTGGAAGGGTTTATCAGAAGGGAATACACTTGTAGATGCAAAGTGTGAAGTGTTTTAAGAATTATGAAAAAATAGTAAATTTAAGGGAAAATGGATTGTTTGGCTATTGCTAAGAACCATTGATGCTCCACAGACAGAAAAGGCATGACTGAGTGTATGTAAGATATGCTTGAAAACCAGATGTGAAGCCAGAGTGCCTCTGGTTGCATACAAAAAGCATCATCGTTTACAAAAGGCAGACAAAGCTGAGAGCCAAGCCAGGACCCAGTAATAGTCTGATGCCTGAGCTACAAAGATTAAATGCCAAATCAAGGCAGATTTTTTTATGCCAGAACTCTGTTTTGGAAGACCCAAGAACTTGACACAGAAGGTGGAGGTGTCTGGGTTAATTAAGATTTAAAATTCCCAGACATTTCTGAACCTTTTGGATCTATAGAAAAGATCGACCATCTTTTGTAAAAGCTAGCACTCCCTTGTGCTAGAGATAATTCAAAGTCTCTTTTTTGAAAGGCAAAGAAGGCCTCTGTCAGGATTTGCCTCCACCTCCCTTTCTAGCCAATAATCTTTAACTGGAGCTGTCTTAGTATACTACAGCAAGGAATGTGCTGGGCCTGACAAAATAATAAATGAACATACCCCAAAGGAACTGAAGGACTTTGCTAACAGGTACCAGCAAGAACCTGGGAGATATCTGTAGGTCTAGATTCTGTGGGTGCAACAGAACATAAAATTGGATAGGGAAGAGTTTATTCATTTGGAGGTGCTCTTCCAAGATCAAGATTTGATATCTTGGCAGAGTCCCCAGAGATGGTGAAAACTTGCTATTAGGATATCTGGAAAAATCAATGGCCCATGCTGAGTAAAGACAAAATGCCAGGACTTCTGTGGCAGAGGATGGAGGAAGGGATTAGAAGACTCAGGGATGGCTCAGCCTGTAATCCCACGCCTTTGGGAGGCTGAGGTGAGTGGATTGCCTGAGCCCGCGGGTTCG
>NW_007016074.1:0-1644 GCF_000164805.1 Carlito syrichta
GGCATGGTAGCGCACACCTGTAGTTCCAGCTACTTGGAAGGCTGAAGCAGAAGGATCACCTGAGTCTAGCAGGCTGAGGCTGCAGCGGCTGTGTGTGTGCCACTGCCTTCCAGACTGAGCAACAGAGTGAGACTCTGACTTTAAAAAAGTAGTAGAAGAAGAAGAAGAAGAAGAAGAAGCAGCCAAGTCCATGGTTGATTGGAAACCCTGAAACAGAAGGGGCAACTGAGAACACCCTAGAGCAAGTTTTCCATGAGTTTATCCAATAAAATTTCCCATAGTTTACCAGAGAGGTGACCATTCAAGCAGAAGAGATTCAGAGAACCCCTGCAAGGTATTTCATGAGAAGAAAATCCCTAAGCCCCATAGTAATTTATCTCCACAAAGTATAAAAGAAAAATATCCTAAAGACAGTTAGAGAGAAGAGTCAGACCATCTACCAGGGAATCCTCATCACAATTGTAGCAGACTTCTCAACAGAAACCCTATACACCATAAAAGACTGGAGTCCCATCTTTAAACATTCTCAAAGACAAGCAATTCAAGCCAAGAATTTCTTACCCTGCCAAGCTGAGCTTCATCAGTGATATAAAATTAAAATTGTTTCCAGAATCAAATCTCTAAGAGAATATACCACCTCCACACCAGCCCTCCAGTCCTCCAGGAGATGCTTAAGAAACTTTAAAGCATAGAAACAAAAGAGCGGTTACACCTATCCCTAAAGCACAGGCAAGAACAGATTAACAGAGTACACAGATTATCCACAAAATTTTTACATATAAAGCAAAGCAACCCCTTAAGAGCCTTATGACAGGGACAGACTCTCACATGTCAATAATTACTTGAATGTAAATAGACCGAATGCACCATTAAAGAGGCATAGAGTAGCAAACTAGATTTTAAAATATGACACAAAATTCTGCTACCTCCAGGAGACACATCAAGGTGAAGTACACCTATAGGCTCAAGGTAAAAGGCTGTAAAATGACCTTCCAAGCAAATGGAAAACAAGAAAGAGCAGGGGTAGTCATTCTTACATCAGACAAAATAGACTTCAAACCAATGAAATTCTAAAAAGACATGGAAAGACACTACATAATGACAAAAGGCTCAACCCATCAGCAAGAAATATCCATTTTAAATATATACACACCCAACACAGAAGCACTTGGTTTTATAAAAATACTTACTATGTAAAATAAGAGAGGACATAGATACTCACACAATCATAGAGAATTTGATACCCCGCTAACAGCCCTAGACAGATCATTGAGGTTAAAAACCAGCAAAGATATCTTGAACCTTAACTCAACACTAGACCAAATAGAGGACTTAATAGACATCTGCAGAACACTCCACCCAATAACAACTGAGTATACATTCTACTCATCTGCATATGGAACATACTCCAAGATTGATCACATTCTCAGGCATAAATCAAGCATGATCCAATTTCAAAAGGTTGAAATAATACCCAGCATCTTCCCAGATCACAGTAGAATAAAAATGAATGTTGCCACCAACAAGATCAACCCAAAAACACACAAAGACATGGACACTAAACAATATGCTGCTTAATGACTTTGGGTCAACACAGAAATCAAGACAGAAATAAAAAGATTCCTGAAAACAAACAAAAACAAA
>NW_007016075.1:0-1630 GCF_000164805.1 Carlito syrichta
TATTTATTTCCTTATTGGTTTATTATCTCCCTATCTTCCTGCAATATAACCTTCTGTCCTTTTGGGTAGTATATGTAGCACCAATACACATTTGTAGAATGAATGGCAGAAAGAACAAATTGAAGATGGAGGAAGGAGAGAGAAGGGGAAGCAAAGAAAAAAAAAAGAGAACACATTTCCAATCTTTACCTAGGTTTCCACCCAGAGTTTTATAATACAAATTTTTCCATACTGTAAGTGAAAGTAGAGGTTCCGCAGTGGTTACATCGAGCCTAACAGTAATATATAATAATATATAACTTAATCCATTCATAAGGCACAGCTCTAGCAGCAATCTGTTTTATACTCAATATATTGCTAATAAAAGATCAAATCAGTTATTGCTTCTTTACAACTGGTCTTGGGAGAACTAGTGTGCATCTAAATTTTCTGATATAAATTTGGAGAAAAATTTTCTTCAAACCTAATAGCAAGAAGAAGAAAAGATAATATAAAATTCAAATGCTTTATGTCTAGACTCATTAGAAAATTTCTCTAGAAAAGCAAAATGTTAAAGTTGGGTGCTGGGTAAATGAGGGTATATTATATTATTATCTCTACTTTTGTATATGTTTAAAGTTTTCCATAATAAAAAGTTAAATTTAAGTAAATGCCACTAAGAAGTCAAAAGAGAATAAGTATCTGGAGGTCACAGACACATTCCTGGCTGAGGTGCACTCTGTTGTCATTTGGAGATTTAATTTACATCAGTTGATTGTTACTAATAGTATCTTCATAAGACATCAAGGCCTTTTTGGGAACATCTGAGGACACTAGGAAGCGGGATAATCACAGCTCAAAAACAGCAATTTGTGAAAAGGAATAAAACCACTTACAAGGGAAAAGGAGTGAAAGCATGCACAAGGAAAAAATTAATTATTTTTGCTTAAATTCAAATAAAATTGTTTTCCCTTGAATTGTGATGAGGCAATATTTCTTCCAAAGTGGCACTTCAAGTTCAGAAAGGATTCACAGAAGACTAAATGCAAATACACCAGAGGCCAGAAACCCCACCCAATAAACTCCCTTCTCTCAAGGATTCCTCACTGTACTCCAGAATTTCTCTATGTTATTAAATAAAATGTTATGGCTGTCAGTAGTTAAAAGCTGAAAATTAAGGCCTCATTTACTAGGTGATACAAAGAAGAGAAGAATCTGGCAGGTGTTTGTTTGCTGCTGTAGAAATAGCCTAATATATGAGAAAACAAATAAAATGGAAGTTTATTTCCAGTTTGGATTAAAAATAATTTTTAAATCCTATTAGGAAATTAAGGAACTGCTGCTGGCTACAATTTTAAGAGATCAATTATATCCTTACAAGGAAAATCCATGAGCATAGTGCGTTGGATCCAAACCAGAACATGAAAGATATGTTTATTTATGTTTACAAGAAGTGCAAGGATCACCCTTATAACTAGCAAAACAGAAATTTAAACCAATTTGATGAATGAAATAAGCTGGTAATTGAACACAAATTGTTTAATTCATCAAAAACATAACCAATTACTCCCTGAAGATACTTCTTAATATTAAAAGCCCTCTGGTCAGGCACAGAGGCTCACATCCGTAATCTAGCACTTTGGGAGGCTGA
>NW_007016076.1:0-2068 GCF_000164805.1 Carlito syrichta
AAAATGGTAGAAAATAGATTATATTTATTAAATAAATAAATAACCCAACCCGGATTTTCCTGGCTTTTTTCAATGACATTATATAATGAATAAAGTACTTAAAGTCTTTTTAATGCTTACTTTCCTTTCTTAAAACACTTATAAAATGCACATTCACCCAAGAAACTGAAACCACATCTCTCCAGGAAAGAGGTAGTTAGGCTCTGTACCAGAAGTATTAAAAACACTCATGAACAAAAGCAGCAAATTACACACTTCTGAACATTTAACATTTTGTATGTTCATTACTTACATTAGATTCCCCCACAAAATATTCATATCCAGCTATATTGGTGTTTCTGGATTCTAGGGGGTCACAACCAACTTCTGTGGGAGCCATTCCAGAGAGCTAAGATGTGTACTTATCATCATTTAGACATAACCAAGGCCAAAATAAATAAATAAATCCTTTTCAAGACTGGCTGCCTCTTAGCAAAAGCTCAGCTTAAAGCCAAATTGTACCATTCTGGGCGTACTCTGGAAACACTGACATGATCTGACCTACTGGGGCATAAGAATGATCAACTGTTTGCTTTTCTATGCTGAAAACTACCTACTGATGTGCACACTGAAAGCAGAAACCTCACTACTTTCCAAAAAAGAAAAAGCAAACAAAAACTCCCCATTGTAGATCATACTGTCCACCTGTACAAGAGGAACATAAGCCTGAACCTATAGTTCAAAATCACCAGATGCTTTCAGAACAACTTTTTAAAAATAATTTTAAGGAGGAAAAAAACACACACACACACAAGTTGTTTGTCTGTTTGTTCCATAACGTACCTTGCTAATGTACTCTGCAGAACAATGTAATTCAGAAAAAAACAGAAGGTTGGAATTACTATGAATAAGTACATTCTACTTGGATATCTGACAGCTAAGTTTTTGGTCTCAAAAGTTAGCAATCAAGACAACAAAGTGAAAAAGACTGGTTTTTCCCAAGGCAGCCTAAATCCTGCGCAAGCAGCTTTCTGTGATGGTCACTGTTGGCTCCACCTTGTAATGAGTGTTACTTCAGATTCCATCCCAACAACAGCAAGTCTTATGTTCCAACTGTTAAACCACATTACAGTCAAAGAGAAAGGGCAACTCATAAAAGTGGGCCCAATCATGATTTTTAGATAGCACACCTGATATGATCTTTTCAGGTCCTGTATTCATAAGGATATCCTGGCAGAAATGAGGCTTTCTTCAAACAAAGTTAAATTCTATAAATTAAACTGAAGTTTATAGCCTTGTAGGTGAGAGTCACAGACATTGTCAATGAATATAAAGAAACGTAATACCAGGTTGGAAAAGTGAATCATCTTAATATGTTTTCAACAACCATGTCTTACCACACTGAATAGCAAAGTTGTCAATTTGATGAGAATCTACTACATTGCTTAATCACAAGATCATTTATGTATTTATTGAGCTCTAGGCATTGAGGATTCAGTGGGATTACAAATATATATATATAATTCCAGTCCTTATGATATATAAAATTGTAATCTGGAGACGGGGCAAGATGGCGACGGCATAGGTGAACTTGTGAGATTCTCTGAACGTGAGTTCCCCAAAAAGGCTATCACTTCGCTACCCCCATCCCCCAGCCCACCACCAACCGCGCTGGGGGCAGGCCCGGGAACTTCAGTCCCACGCAAGGCCAGATATTGCGCCCCCGCCCCACTGCTGCCGTTCTACTCGTGTGTGGAAGTCTCCGGTCCCAGCCCCCTCCAGATCCCTCCCCGGCTGCATTGTCTCCAGCCCGGGCACCCGGCATCAAGCCGCCGGTCACACAGGGAGGCTCTGGGCACCCGCCCCTCAGAGACGCTGGTTCCATTTCTGGCTGAGTCCTCTGTTGGGTCCCAGCGCCACTCTCGCTGTCTAGAGCCTGCCCTTTGGAAACTTTGGAGCTCTGGAACTCCGGGTCCACCCTGGCTGAGGCACTCAGCGTGAGACCCCAATCAGAGGACCCAGACAGCGGAGAAAAACAGATCTGCTTAACTGCCTTGCCATTCCTCCAGGAGAGACTTCCATTGCCCTG
>NW_007016077.1:0-1765 GCF_000164805.1 Carlito syrichta
GCAACTGATGGTTTCTGGCCAGGGCACTCCCTGTTGTAGCCTGAATGCCAGACAGTGTACGAGTTTGACTGCCTTGCTCTGAAGGGAGGAAGGCTTTCTCCTATCTCTCCTGGTCAGAGGTCCCTAATTCCAACGTGTGCACATGGCTGATAGCTGGAAGCTCGTCCACAACAAACTCACATGCTTAGGGAGACCCACACCTCTCTTTCTCCCTCTCCAAATATCCTGTGAGAAGAGCCAATCTTCTTGCTCATTAAGCCAAGTAAGCCCAGAAAGCACCAGATTTGTGAGTCGCCCTTCAACCTTCTTTCCCTGACCTGATCTGGTCACCCAGCATCCTTGGCCTTAGTATTTGGATCTAAGCATCTTGGCTCCTGGCTGGAGTACCTCCCTATCAGGCAGGATGCCCTTAGAGCAAATTTGTGTCCCTTCACAGATGTCAGAGATCTTCTCCAATAGGTGGGATGCCCCTTGGAAAATGTATCTCTAAGTGGACCTCTTTCCCCTCAGTAGGATGCTCCTAGAGGAACTGGCAGTTCAAGTCCTTAGCAGACGATTTTTCCCCATCACACCATTCCCCCAGATTTACCCCTGACCTGCATTTTAAAACATTGGAATACATTTCACCCTTAGACTCTCAAAAAGAAACATCCAATTTTCTTATGTAATAAATTACAGCCTTCTTACCAGTTTCCGAACCAGGGGTCTTGGCTTTTACATGGAACTTTGGGCCCAAGCACTCTTTCAACTTAACCTGTTCGTCATAATTCTTCGAAATGATCTGAGGTTCCTTATATTCAGGCTTTTATAACTCTCTCTCAGGATCCCAATCTCTACCAAAACTGCCAGGTATGTTCAGTCAAATTTTTGGATCCTACTAATTCTGACAGTCTGGCCATCCATTTTATCAGCCAGGCCCCTCCAGACATTAGACCGAAACTCCAAAAACCAGATGAAGGGCCACAAGACCCTTTCCTCATGCTATGAGACATTGGCATTCAAGGTCTTCAGCAACGGAGAGGAGGTCTTGAAGAATGAAAAGGAAATAAAACCAAAAAAGGAGACAAGCAGCAAGCCCAATATATGGCAGCTGCTATTGTCAGTTCCCTGCCCATACCAAGACCCCAAACATGGTTGTTAACAGTGGGAACTCCACCTAAATGGCCGCCCTTCAAGCCAAAGTTGACACCTTTTACCTGTTATCATCATAGCCAACCAGGACATTTAAGGTATAACTGTCTCCAGAGGAAAATGCCCCCTGGACCTTGCCCATGGAGCAAACAAGAAGGACACTGGAAGCCCTTTCCTCCTTGTGCAAGGGGATCATCCCACAACGAAAACCCCAAGTACAGGCTAACCCAGGAAAACAACAAATGCTTTGAACCCCATTCCCTAACTACGGGGAGCCCAACAAAGGGGACAGTCTCCTTAGTGGCAATTAACAGTCTTCAAGACCCAGAGGCCATGAAGACTACCTTATTTTCCATCTCTGTGAATAAACCTTGGGCAACTGTATGTATGGCAGAGGACAAAATTAACTTTAACTTCTTAATTCCAGAAGTTACGTACTCTGTCCTAATAGCTTTTCTCGATCTACTTTCCAGTTCTCAAATCTTCTCACTAGCATAAATGACCAGCCCAGGCAGAGACATTTTTATCCCCTTTAGTCTGTACTTTAAAATAAAAAAACATTTTTAGGCCAGGTTTGGTGGCTCAGCCTGTAATCCCAGCACTTTGGAAGGCCAAGGCAAGTGGATTGCCTGAG
>NW_007016078.1:0-1615 GCF_000164805.1 Carlito syrichta
TTACACCACACACACACACACACACACACACACACACACACACACACACACACACACACACACACACCAACTTCACAGCCTGTAACAGTAGGAGTGGCAATGTATAGCAATGTCCTCACAGGGTGGGGATGGGTTAACAAAGGGTCTTTACTTCCTGCCACACCACAGTCCCGCAGCTTCTCCATTCAGCCTGAAGCACCAGCAATGGCATGAAAGAGCTCCAAAAATGTCTTAAACTATCCATTCTGGTGCTAAGCTGTTTATTTTTTCACTTATTCATTCAATAAATATTAACTGAGCATACATCATGCTCCAAGATATCTAGGAAGTGCTGGAAGTAAAAGGATGAATAAGACAGTTCTTGCTTCTTTAATTTCTTTCACAAAAATATTGACATTCCAAGAATAGGGAAGACACAAGCCACCACATTTCTCATACTAACCTTCCATATGTCGAAACACATGTTATTAAGTGTATTCTCTTCCTCATGCCAGAGAACTGAAGCTTATTGAGTCTTTTGATCTTGATTGTGTTTGGTTTTCAATATACAGATTGTGACTGCAACAAATCCTTTATGGAAGAGGGAAGCTATTTAAAAAAATACACACTTCTTTTATTTGTGGTGTAGATGTGTTGCAGTTTAACATTATTACACATATGTGGCAAAGAAAATGTACTTTATTTTCCATTAACCAGCTAATCTTTCTCACTATGCCCAGTATCCTGGGATTTGGGGTGGAGGGCAGCGACTTTAAACTTTCCCATAAACAGCTTCTCTGTGTCTTTGGTTCAGGTAGTCTTACTTAGACAATTCATTTTCTTTCAGACACATAATGTCTATCTTCTTCTTTGTACTCACTGTTTCTATGGGAGAGGACACATACGAAATGGGGTAGGTAGGGAAGTGCAAGGAAGGCTCCCAGCTCCACGTGCTCCTTGTACCACCTTTTGGCTTACTACTGCTATGTGGCAGGTCAGGCTTTGTCCACAGCATTTTTGGTGAGGGATCCCTGGCTACCTGAATATAATCTATGGGTCCACCGAGATGCATCTAGGCCCATCTAGCTCCAGGAAAGCATCATACTGGCCCTCCCCACACCATGTTGAATGTGGACCTGAGCTGAATATGAAGCTTTTCCTGAAGACTTGCACCCTCTCTTGGGTTACACTGAAAGATGCAGGCCTCTGGTTTCAGTGTTCTCAGGCTGACTTACACCTAGTTGGCCAGGTATAGCACCCTCTCACTTGAATTTCATCCCCAAGGGTAGGCGGTAACCAGACATCTTGACTTGTTCCTTGCTGCATTTCTACTGTCCTCTCACTCTCGTTACTAGAAGGTGAGTTCCTCTTTGTACCTATTCTCCTGTCTTATGTAACTTCCCTTATATCCTGACCTCAGTTCTCTTTAGTTCCTGGCAATCTCCATGTTTAAGCCCATCAGACCTAGGTTTTGTTGTATTAAAGGAAGCATAGGTGTGTTCAAACTCCTTATTTTTCTTCACATTGCCCCATTAGGAACCCAAAATTCCTATTTAAAGAATTCCAATTCCCAGCCGGGCTCGGTGGCTCAGCCTGTAATCCTGTACTTTTGGGAGGCTGAGGTGAGTGGATTGCC
>NW_007016079.1:0-1426 GCF_000164805.1 Carlito syrichta
ATCTCTGTGTGTTCACAAGTGGGTCTGTGAGAGACAGAAATGATTATGTTTAGGAATGGTGTGGCTTCCCCTACTGGGCTGTGAGTTCATTGAAGTTCAAGGATACCATGCAGCACATATGCTGTGACTCAGGTACACAACCCGGCCTGCCCATCAGATGTTGACTGCAGGGGCCATCTGTTTTAGGAAAAGTCTGCCTCTAACTCAGCTACCCCTACCAAGTCTAAGTGTATATATTAACTTAAAAGAATGCGTGGTATTTAAGGTCAAAATTATTTTTCTTCTTGCGCTTTGTTGATTCTGATGACGTTTATGCATTCATTTTGTTTGTAGGTATATTGATCAGTGTTTTGGTTCTGATTAGGATACCAACACCAACATTTCTGGGTTTGATCCTTATTATTCACGTACGCCAATGACATGAGCCTGAGTCGTCTTTTTCTCTCATGCTCATGAATTTGAGATCTATCAATTATATATTAAATAAAGTGAAAATTGCCTTAAGTAAAAGAAAAAGTGATTAGGAACTGAGGACTGAACCCATTTGCATAGCCCTGAAGAGATCCTGTTTCCTTATGTTGCTTGGGAAAAGCGAAATTTAAAAGATGTGAGATCTGACATCTGAAGCATGGATGGTGTAACCAGCCCACCATGTTTTTTCTGACATCGGTTCTTCCCTTCCAAGTCCAAAAAATCTGCCACTGCCTCGGCTACCCTCGCCAAGTTTAAGTTTATATATTAGCTTAAAAGAATGCATTGAATTTAAGGTCAAAATTATTTTTCTGTTTGTCCCTTTATTGATTCTGACGGTGTTCATGCATTCATTTTGTCGGTTGGTACGTTGAGTGGTGTTTCAGTCAAACGTGCGTTGAAGAGTGGATCCAGCACATCTTTGGATTGAAATTGGTTCCGGCACATTCTTGGGGAGTGTGGAGTAAATGTGTCATTGTTTATAGAAACATATTTCTAAAATAAGGCATCAGATTTAACCATGGTAAGAGAGGACGAGGTGCTAATTGAAGTGACCATGTGAAGCAGCGATTTATGCACATGATATCATTCATTCACTCATTTGGAGACGTATGGTGAGAACCAGTGAAGACAGGGAGGCTCTCACCCATTTGTGTATCTTTGTTTCCCATGAAATTAGGGGCAGCATAAGGTTGTGATCAACTGAAGAGTTCTGGAGTCTGGCTGCTGAGATTTGAATCCTGGTTCTACTTCTTTCTAGCACTCTGATTGGGAGCAAATTACCTGAGCTCGCTAGGCCTCAACTTTCCCATCTATAAAATGGGGTTAATAATAGCACCTACCTCATGCCATTATTGTGAGGATTAAAGTGAGTTAACACTTGCACCTTTCTTAGAGAAGCGCGTAGCACATTGTAAGCACTGTCAGACACAACTGCTTTCATTACTTGTTATGA
>NW_007016080.1:0-1396 GCF_000164805.1 Carlito syrichta
AAAAAAAAAAAAAAAAATGTGTGTGTGTGTGTGTGTGTGTGTGTGTCTGTCTGAAAATGTCTTTCCAAATATCCTTTCTTCTGCTCACTGTTGTTGATTGTCATCAAGTAGAGAGTATATTTTCTTCTTTGATGAGGTATAGTAAAAATTGAAATGCTAGAGTATAGACTTCCTAATAAGGAATCTGACTGGGTTTATTTTTAAACTGGCCAAAGTATAGGAACATTATTTCATAGATAGAGATCTTCATTGTAAGAAAAATGCTGTTTGATAGCTTTTGAAATGTTTATGACTAATCTGGAGATGATTAAACACTTTCTTTCCCAATGTAGACATGATATTAAAGGTTTCTGAGTTATGAATAATATAAATAAACTATAACTGAAAGATATTTTGACATTGTGTGAATAGGCAGAAAAGTGTTCAAGTTTTGCACTGGGCAAGTATAGGAATAATGTAACTAGAAAATGATCCCAACCATAATTATAGTATGCTTGTTGAAGTCTGTACTTTCAGTTAGACCCAGAAAGGGGGTACAGGAATTATAGAGTTGTAGAATGTTCTCCGTAGATATTCAGCCAAGTTTCTGCTGTGACCAGAAAAACCAGCAACATGTGAGGTTCATCAGAAAGGGATTTGGGGAAACCACCAAAAAATATGTTACCATCAAGTAATGCAGTGGTTTATCTAAACATGAGATACAGTAAATTATTTTTATATTCATGATGGATAGATCTAGAATATTCAAAATCCTTTTGATTAAGTATGACTATAGCTATAATTTTACTTGCAGGATTCTTAATATATGTCTGTATATCCAACTTTTAAAGACTAACTGCAAGGATGAAGTCATTTATATAGCTGCTAAAATTTCCACTACTAAAATAAAGTCTGTATCACTTGACAGCACACTGTTACTGAATGAACACTGACCACTGACATCTCAGGAAACACCAGTTTTTATTTTTTAGTTACTGCCTGTGCAGCAAGGAAGAGGGAATAGTGATCACTTCCATTAGTACTTATTTCCTTGCACAGACTCTGTAAATGCAATTCCCCAAATCCAAAGGAGAATAAGGTCAAAGATCCACAAGAAGTTTTTTATGGGTCCAAATAAAGTAATTCATTTCATGAAGTTTTCCCAGGAGTTTATGCTTATTAATCAAAGGCCTTCAGGTTTGGAGAAGTGAAGGAGAAGTGGTATTTATTATTAAGTTTGGTACAAATTTGTTTAAAGTTTAAATAATCAAATAATTTTTAAGTACTATGGATTACATTGTATTACATCAAAATTTGTTTTTCTTTAAAATTTTTATTTCCATACCCTTTTTCTCCATCTTTCTGCTGACTTCTAAATGAGTCACAGTAAACCTTCTCTCTCCACCACGCCCCCCCC
>NW_007016081.1:0-1461 GCF_000164805.1 Carlito syrichta
AAGGAGGGGATCATTCTGTTAGTTTTCTATTTCCGGGTAACAAGTGAACACAAATTTAGCAATATAAAACCACAACCATTTATTGTCTACAAGTTCTGTAGGCCAGAAGCCAGAGAGAGCTAGAGCGTGTTCTGTAGATAGGGTCTACTTAGGCCATAACCAAAATGTCACCTAGTTTGGGCTTTTATAGGCAGACTCAGAGGACAAATCCACATCCAAGCTCATTGAGTTTTTTCCAAATTCGGTTGTTCACATTTGGAAGACTAAACTTCCCATTTGCTTGCTGGATGTAAGCCAGAAACTGCTCTCTGCCTCCAGAGACCCTTCATCTTCTCTAAATTCAGACTAACAAGGACAGGTTGAGTCTTTCTTTTCCTTCTCTCTCTGTCTCTCTTCTTTGTAAAAATCACATTTCTCTTTTTAAAAACCTATCAAAAAGATGCAGTGTGATAATGGCATAAGTATAAACACGTAGATCAAGAAAGAAGAGTTCATTAATGGTCAGTTGATTATGCTACAATAGTATCAACACAATTCAGTGGGGGAAAGAATAGTCTTTATTCAAACAATATTACTGGGACCACAGAAAATGCACACATAAATAAGAAATTCGAACCCTTATTTCACATTAAAAATTAAAACAGAAATTGAACTTAGATCCAAATGTGATAGCTAAAACTTCAGAGTTATTTTGAATTGTTTTTAGGCAGGGTATTTTTCCGTCGTCCAGGTCAGGCTGTCATGGCATGATCATAGCTCACCACACCTCCTGGGCTCAAGAGTTCTTTCCACCTCAACCTCCCAAGTAGCTGGGACTATAGATGTAGGCCATCTCTTTGACCTCTTCAGCAATAGCACCACTGCTATTAAATGACGTATGACAATGGAATAGTTTCACCCAAAAGACTTTGTTGTGTGTGTGTTAAGTCAACATCAACTGATAGCAAATTTAAAATAATCTGCAGAAATTATTTTGCCATAAATAGCATAATCAGGGAGTGATCTCTCATCATATTCTCAGGTCCCTAAATTAGGGTGAGAAATCTTGGGAGACATTTTAGAATTTTTCCACAGTCACATATAGTCATTCATCTATATCAATGGGAGATATGTTTCAAGACCACTAGTGGATAAATGAAACAGGGATTGAACCCACAGTACATATATGTATTATTGTACACATAGTTACCATGCATTTTCCTAAATATTCACACCTATGTTAAAGTTTGGTTTATCAATGAAGCACAGAAAGGGATTAAAAACAATAATAATAAAATAGAGAAATTATAACAATACACTATAATAAAAGTTATGTGAATATGGTCTCTCTCTCTCTGTTTCTCAAAGAATCTCACTGTTATATGGACATCTATTTTCAGATTATGGTTGACTGTGGGTGACTGACTGAAACCACTAAAAGAGATACTGCACATAAAGGAGAACTACTCTATTTAAATAAGA